>NW_010550367.1:0-4805 GCF_000687285.1 Phaethon lepturus | reverse complement strand
GGGGACGGCCGCTGGCCGGCACCGGGCGCACCCCTGCTGCAGCGGGACCCCCAGCCAGCAAGGAGGGGCGGCATTCGAGGCGGCGTTACCCCGTGTTTATCTGGGGGAGCTGGGACAACCAGGAACCACGGGGAGGGGACCGAGAAACGAAATTGGAAGCAGTGGGGGGATGAGAGGAGGGGCTGGGGTGGGGAGCCGGCGAAATGGCAGAGGGAAGCAGGGAGGAGGGGCTGGAGCTGCCGGGGAGGACAGCGCTGTTCCGATGCTTCATTCGGAGGCCCCGGTGCCCTTCACCCTGGTGCCTATTTAATGTCATCCTTTTCAGCAAGTGTCCCCATGATCTGGTAATTATCTTTTACTTACAAAAGAGCATCTCTGTGTCACAAACGCTCCCCTCTCCAGCTCTGCCACAGATCAATATCTCCTCAAGGCCTTCACCATTGTTTGGGGAATGGAATTGATTTCTCCGAGGAGCGAGGGGAGGAAAAATATATAAATAAGTGCTGCGGAGATGTGTCCCTGCTGAAGGCTGAGCTGGGCAAGTGGCGAAGCAGAAGGAAAGCGTACGGATCCCACCTGACCACTGCAGGTATTGCTGTCCCTGCTGGTCCGGCTGCAGGGGATGCTCAGTTGTTTGTCATTCGGTGTACAAGCATCTGAAATGCTGGAGCCAGAAGAAATCTCTAGCTCAAGATATCACCAGCTTTCACTGATTTTGCAGCAGGATAAGAAGTGTGGAGGTGCTGATTCAACACTGTCCATAAGGATGTGTGCGTGTCCCACGTTACAGTTGAAGCACATGGTTGACCAGTTGCTGCTGCGGTTCTTGTGGGCCCTAGAGACAACACCAAGTTGGGCAGGAGTGTTGATCTGCTCAAGGGTAGGAGGGCTCTGCAGAGGGATCTGGACAGGCTGGATCAATGGGCAGAGGTCAACTGTATGGGGTTCAACAAGTCCAAGTGCCAGGTCCTGCACTTGGGTCACAACAACCCCATGCAACGCTACAGGCTTGGGGAGGAGTGGCTGGAAAGCTGCCCAGAGGAAAAGGACCTGGGGGTGCTGGTTAACAGCCGGCTGAACATGAGCTGGCAATGTGCCCAGGTGGCCAAGAAGGCCAACAGCGTCCTTGCCTGTATCAGCAATAGTGTGGCCAGCAGGGCTAGGACAGTGATCAACCCCCTGTATTTGGCACGGGTGAGGCCACACCTCAAATACTGTGTTCAGTTTTGGGCCCCTCACTACAAGGACATTGAGGTGCTGGTATGTGTCCAGAGAAGGGCAACAAAGCTGGTGAGGGCTCTGGAGCACAAGTCTTATGAGGAACGGCTGAGGGAACTGGGGTTGTTCAGTCTGGAGAAGAGGAGGCTGAGGGGAGACCTTATCGCTCTCTACAACTACCTGAAAGGGGGTTGTGGTGAGGTGGGGGTCGGTCTCTTCTCTCAAGTAACTAGCGATAGGACAAGAGGAAACAGCATCAAGTTGCACCAGGGGAGGCTTAGATTGGATATTGGGAAACATGTCTTCACCAAAAGGGTTGCCAAGCATTGGAACAGGCTGCCCAGGGAAGGGGGGGAATCACCATCCCCGGGGGTATTTAAAAGACGTGTAGATGTGGCGCTTAGGGACATGGTTTCATGGTGGACTTGGCAGTGCTAGTTAATGGTTGGATGTGACAATCTTAAAGGTCTTTTCCAACCTAAATGATTCTATTATTCTTGAGAGGAGCCTTGGGGACATCCTCAGCTTAGATGGCAGCACCTTGGTGTGACGAGCACAGCACCAACACTGAAATCCAGAGCAATGCAAGAACCACCAAACCACGCCACTGCTGGGCTGCTGTCAGCGTGACCACAGCAAGCACAAGCTAAACCTGGCAGCGCCAACCGTACACCCTTCGTGCTACTCTCATCTGGCTAGAAGATGACCTTCAAAATCACGAGATGTAGGATAAATACAATTCAATCTTGTGTTTGAGTCTGGGTTTCTAAACCTTTGGGATCTCTGAGCTGAGCCCCCCAGGGCATCACACGGCTCCTGCAGCCGGGGACTTCAGAGCGACGGGGAACGGCACGGCGCAGAGGTAACGCTGCTCCCCCGGCTCTCGCTGCGCAGATGCAGGAAGAGGCTGCAGCAAAGGGGATGAGCACAAGGGAAAACACCGAAGGGTTTAAAAGTTATGCAGGTGTGCAGAAGGAGGAGGGCTTTATGCTGCCTCCTCCCCAGCAACAGCAACCTCCGAAACGTATTGGAAGGCTATGACCATGTTTTACCTCCACCTTCTCCGGAAAAAACCCAACCTCTTCTTGCAATACCTGCAAACGGGCCCCGGCTTTCCAATCCTCTTTTCTGTCCTTCTGTCTGTCTTTCATTTTGCATCCCTCTCGAAGCGTGTTGCCAGGCACCGGCCCCCGCGCCAGTGCCAGCCAGGGCCCAGCCGGTGCCGAAGAGGGAGCCAGGGTTACGCAACCTCATTTGTACAAGGTGCCGCGAGACGGGTATTTGTCTTTCCTTCAAACACCTTGGCCGGGTTGAGCCATGCCGAGCTTGGCAGTCTAGCAGAACCACTGCCATCCATTTGAACCGTTCCCATCATGTCCTAATTTGTTGTTGTTCAAATAGGAAGAAAGGGAAAAAACAGAGTGCAGGGGAGGGTAGAGATTTGACACGAGGAAACCTGTGGCAAAACTGTTCTTCCAAGGACCTCTAAAAGTGCATTACCACTCAGCTGCTGGGGCCTCCTCACCTCCTGAAAAGCAAACGGATCTCAAAGCACGCTCTGCTGTGCAGCAGAACTCAGTTGAGCCTGGCTGGTCCGGAGAAGGAGAGATGAAAGGGGATGGGAAAGAAGAGCATGAGGTGAAGGAGAAGGATGTCTCCCAATGCACAGACACCAAAACGGCGGCCGTAGGAGGGAATAGTGGAGCATCCTAAGTGGGAATACATATGCAGCGAGAAGATAGCAATCCTTTACAGAGGGGAAGAACATCGGATGGGACTAGACACACATGTGGGTGGCTTTGGAAGGAGGTAGCTCATTCAGGGAGTTCAACAGCACATTGACAGATGAAATTCAGGGCAAGCACATCCAAAGTACAGCTTTTGGGGAACAATTAGGACCTGCCACGCATGCTGATGCAGCTCCAAATTAACCCAACCATTCAAGGAAGAGATGGAGGCACTCTGAAGCACAAACATCTCAGTGGAAGCGACGGTCCAAAGATGCTAGTTTATGCTAAGAAGCGAGCGGTAAATAAAACTGTCATATTAGCAAGCAGATCTATAAATCAGTGGGTCCCTCATCTGTGACGCCGCGCGTGGTTCTGCCGTGCCGAGCGTAGGGAAGAGGCGGATGCGGGGCAGCATGGGAGGAACTCGGGCAGCAGCAGACTGAAAACATTCAGGGGATTTGATTCACTTAAAGGAAGAAATGAATTTCAAAGGACACAGAGGTATAAAACCCCACATAAGACAGAAGGTACCTCTGAGCTCGATTACTTAAACATTCAGATCTGATGACGAGAAACACAGCTCCCCGGGGAGCTCAATGCCTCGAGATGCCAGGGACACGATACTTTTTTTAAGGAACAAAAATCAGATTAGTCAGAGTATCATCGGTTATGCTAGCTGAGATCAAAGTACAGAAGAATATAAGTGCTATCACTCAAGGATTTATACCTCCCAAGTAACTGCTTAGGATTAGAAAGAAATTTCAATAATCTGCCAGCTAAGTATGCATTGCGAGAGTAATAATCCTTCTCTCCCAACATCTGCTAGCAGCTACTAATGGAGATAGTAATAAGCTAGGTGGATCATAAACCTGACCTGATCTGATTGCTACCTTATAAACTGGAACACAAGGGTGTTATCATTTCTCCCGGGGTAACCTGTTGTCAACCAGGACCGTGCCGAGGCAGAAGCCGCAGGAGCAGAGTGCCGAGATTGCCTTCTCCTGGAGCTCACCACCCGCAGAAAGGCAGACCCTTCAGCAGAGAGTCTATTGATTTTTATACAATTTGTTGTAAACATCTCTATCCGCTTCCTAAAACAGAGCATTTCCCCAGCAGACAACATATGTACAAAGCTTCGGGAGGATGAGAGCTCAAACTGTGGCAGGTCTATGGTTTGAGCTGGTGCTTGACGTAGCATCAAACCCAAGCAACCAGAATTAGCTCGTGCCTTAGATAAACCAAAGCTCGCCATCACTCTCGTTGGCTTCCCCTTTCTGTCTCTGCTTTGGTCAAACATGTGGCACACTTGATGGAAGGTCACCCGTTTGCCATTTAAGATTCAACATGGGGATATGGGAAGATGGTGCCCGCTCCCCACTCTTGCTCAAAGACACAACGTTATTCCGGTGGGCTGGGAGATGGGATGCTGTACACTGCCTACACCCGAACGGCTCCAAACACCATTGGGGAGGGCTCGCCGGAGGGAGAAGGTATGGAAATAACAGCAAGAAGCAACAACGTGCACAACGGGAGAAAGCAGCGGGAGAGGAGAATTATAACACCAAGGTATCCAATATAACTGATTCCCTCCAACAAACTCCGAGTGAAAGGTTAGTGCTGGTATTAGAGCTGCGGGAAAAATGTCAACAGTTTTTCAGCGAAAAGTGAATAACATTTTTATTCCCCATCCTCTCCCCAGAAAGTAAACCAAGGTGAAACAGGAACGGGGACCAGCACCCGGCTGGTTCCAGCCCCTGCTCCGTGTGTGCACAATCAGCACGAAACGCACAGGGAGGAAAAAACCATCGCAGTACCATTTCCTTCCAAATTCATTACAGTTTTGAATATAGCAGCCAT
>NW_010550366.1:0-9192 GCF_000687285.1 Phaethon lepturus | reverse complement strand
ACGCTGGCCAACCTGGAGCGGCAGATCTACGCCTTCGAGGGCAGCTACCTGGAGGACACGCAGATGTACGGGAACATCATCCGCGGCTGGGACCGCTACCTCACCAACCAGAAGTGAGTCCCGCCGGCCCTGCCTGGCCCTGCCCGGCGCTGCCCGGCCCGCCGGGCCCCCGCGATGTTGTTTCTCTCTGTTTCAGGAACTCCAACAGCAAAAACGACCGCAGGAACCGCAAGTTCAAGGAGGCTGAGAGGCTTTTCAGCAAGTCCTCGGTCACCTCGGCAGCGGTGAGTGCTGGGCTGGGTCCTGGCGGGGCTGAGCAGATGTCCCCAGCCCTGGCCCTGTCCCTATCCCTTGGTGTTCCTCGCTGGTGGTCAACTGGGCTGCTGCAGGACCAATTTTCCATTTAAGCTCCTGTACCTGTCCTATCTCCCCGACCTAAGCATCTTCATCCCACGTTGCAGCCTCTTTCAGAAATCCTTTTCCCAGTGCCCAGAGAGGTGAAAGGGAATCGCAGTCAAGAACCACCCATGCCACACACTTGTCACTGCCATCCGTGTCTTTATGTTTTTGCTCCTAACCCCCTTCTGCTCTGCTGTGCTGGTGCTAGGTCGTAAGCTCTTTCACACAAAGGCCTGATGTGCCTTTCTCTGTGAGATGATCTCTGTGTTTCTGAACATTTGCAAAGCAGTAAGCAAGTTACTGCTTTCATTGACATCCTTTTCTGTTTTCTAGGCGGTCAGTGCATTAGCTGGAGTTCAGGACCAGCTCATTGAGAAGCGTAAGTCACTTTTTCATTTCTCTCAGAATTTGGAAAGGATTACACTTCTCCTCACCATTCAGCTCTGTCTCCAGTTCTCTGGCTCTGTGCTGTACTCGCTGCTCCCTCGTAGCACTCCCCATCCAGGGACTGGCGGCTGCTCCTCTTAGGCCAGCTCTTGAGTGCTCCCAGCACAGCCTCTAGCTAGGAAAGTCAGCAAAGTAGCACTGTGAGAAACAGACGTAAAGTTGAGCTTCCTTTCTCAAGTAAACTTTTATGCTCAACAAGGGTTTATTGTCCGTAAAACATATTTAAGTGGATTTGGTGCTCTTTGGAGAAAGAGGGTAGAAGAGCTGAAGCAAGGCGTTTCTGTTCGTGTGTCTGTCAGCTGCAAGTGACATGGAGGGGAGCCACTTGTGTGAAGGATTTTTAAAAATATTTTTGTAGTCAGTACCAAATCGGATGCAACTCTAGTGTGCTTCAGTTGCTGAGGAGGTAGCTTGCTGTCCTTCAGAAATATTTTTCAGGTTCTCTTATTTCCCTCCTGGTGCCGTAAGGCTCCGTGTGTCTTTGCTGCCCCGTGTATTGTTGCTGGGGGTTGCTTCTTGCACACAGGCCTTTGCCAGGGCAGCCTGGGATGTGAGCTGCGGGGAGGTAACCATTGTGCTCATCTGTCTTTGTCGTGCTCTAGGGGAGCCAGGTAGTGGCACAGAAAGTGACACTTCTCCAGACTTTCATAATCAGGAGAATGAGCCCAACCAGGAGGATGCTGAAGAGCTGGATGGGTCTGTGCAAGGGGTGAAACCCCAGAAGGCTGCTTCTTCTACTTCTTCTGGGAGCCACCACAGCAGCCACAAAAAACGGAAGAATAAAAATCGACACAGGTTAGTGGTACCAGCAACCTTCTTGTCATGCCTTCTGAATGGTTAGCTGTTGTATTCACTTTATGTGAAAGGAACTAGTAACTTGTTAGAATAATGAGCAGCTCGGGTCATTTGTTTTGGTAATTTTTCTGGGTTTTAGTTGTATGGACCCTGTAGTGTTCATCAGGACCCTATTGCCCTTGTTGTATCAAGGAGAGGAAAGCATGCTGAAGAAGATAAACAAGCAGCACAGGGTACTAACACCAGTTCTGGTACAGCTATGCTTTTGGCCAGGCTTTTTTAATTCTCCTGTCTGTCCAGGAGAATAAAGGAAGATGCAGTCCTGGCCCCCTGTGCTTGCTTCTTCGTTTCTGCAGATTCAAGTAAGATAGAAATGTCCATACTCTCTTTGGAGAAGGAGGGTGAAAAAGTAGATAGGAATGTTTTGGGGGTTGTGGACACCCAGTATCTTCACTAAGATTTCCACTTCAAGCTCTTTCAGCTGTCAAGTCCCAAACTGAGTCTCTTCTGATTATGGCATTGAAGAGTTGCTTTGTCATGTTGACCTCAGAGTGTTTGTTATTACACTGACCTGAAATTCATGTAAAACAAAGATTTCCTGAACTCTTTATGGTTGAATTTAGGTCACCAGTTCTGCCCCTTAAAGTATGCCCCTAAGGCACGATGCAGCATGGTGGGCTGATGGCTCAGAAATCTGAAACAAACTCCCTGCCTTACAGCATTGCTCTCCATGGGCCAACATAACCTGCTGGTTAACCATGTCTCAGTGCCCGTCAGCAGAGCTAGCCAAAGGATTTCTAGAGTATGACAGTCCGCTGTGGAGTCGGGCCTTAAGGGGAAAAAACATGGAAATGCATGCTCTTGGAAGGAGGAGACATTTACTGCAGAACTGCACCTCTCTTGAAATGATTGCTGGAACGGGTACCTAAAGGTTATTAGAAGTAAAGGAGCTTTTAAAAATCAAGTGCGCTTGCTAACTTTGAGCTTGTTTACTTTGCGTATGGATGGGCTTTCCTCTTTAAGGGACTTTCCCATACAACTACGAGAGAGAAGGGTTTTAAAGAAAAGTGGCAAAAATTTACAAATAATTGCTGGGGGAAGATTGGTTTGGGAGACATGGAGGTAGGTATAGTGCTTGAAAAATGGTTTAACTACTTTTTCTCCTTCGTTAGGTTTTGAGTCATTAGTGTGTCTTTAATTCTTAGGTCAGAATTGTCTTCCTACAGCAGTCTTAATTGGGCAAACATCCTAAAGTACTGGATGTCCCTTTGGTTCCTCATGAGCTGAGAATCCAAAGCAGTTCAAAACTTTTTTTTTTTTTTGCCTGTAGACAATTGGAAAGCAGTTCAGGAATAATGCAAGAAACTACATCTGTAAACAAGTTCAGAGAAGCAATCTGTAAAACTCAAGTACAGCTTAAGAAAATTGCTATTTCAAACAAATTACAAAATATTCAGCTAAGCATATACATCGACAGCAAACCAATCCACTGCAGACGCAGCGGGATGCAATACAAATGCTGTAAATAATATAAATTCTTTTGCTCTGTTACATAACCTGAACTTTAGTGACAGGAGTTAGGAAGAAACTGCCCTACTGGCAGGTTGTGTTGCTTTGGGGTTGCTTCTGTATTCCTTCCACTGAAGCAGCTGATGCTGGCTACTGTCGGGGACAGAGTGTTGGACGTGAGGAGCCCTGGGCTGATCTGGTATGGCAATTCTTACCATCCTAAGAGATACGTCAGACACGTCGGCATTATGGAAGGGCTTAGTAAGTTAGTAATTGACTATTTTGTAATGCTTACCATGGCCAGATAGGTAATTAAAAGAAGATGATAATTAAGTTTGTCTGTAATAAAAACTCTGTTAAAATTGTGATTGCCATTACCGACTACTCCCTAAATTTTGGCAGAAAAGACCAAACAATGTTTAAGTATATCTAGGTTAAAAAACCCCAAACAACAAACTAGTCCCAGCCTACCAAAAGTATAGCGAAGCGCTTTAAAAAGCATTGCAGACCAGAGTGCTCTTTTGGAAGAGACCTGTATGTCTGTTTCTTGAGTGTCAATACAGAATAGATCCTTGCAGGAGGCTTTTTTGGCAGGGAGCACTGAAGGCCTTGAATCAATTTCACTTTTCCAGCGTGGCTGTTTAATGTATTGATACCAGCTGGAAAAAAAAAAAAAAAAGAAAAAGAAAAATAAAACAAAATACTGGCATTTTGGAAGCTCTTCCATTTGCCAGCATATGTTTGAGTTCCGTTCACCTGTTCCTGAAGAACTGGGAGGTGTTGGGAACAGGCGCCCTGAGGGTGCGCTGACTGCCTGGATTTTCTGCTTCATATGCCACCAAGAGCAATGTGGAGAGTTGGATTCAGACTGGGCAGAACTGGTGTCAATAGGCAGTTCAACTTCGATCAGTTAAAACCAGGGAATCAGGTGGAAGTTACAGTCTCT
Source organism: Phaethon lepturus (assembly GCF_000687285.1). NCBI lineage: Eukaryota > Metazoa > Chordata > Aves > Phaethontiformes > Phaethontidae > Phaethon > Phaethon lepturus. The sequence goes on along the minus strand of NW_010550366.1, from coordinate 5,096 downwards.
TTGTTAAGTCCTCCTCTGTTCCCTTGGAGACCACAGGGAGGCCAAGATGATTATTTTCTGTGTGCTCAGCAATTTTCATGGCTAAAAAGTATTTCAGGCGAAAACAATACTGTTTCCTCTTAGAAATTCGGTGCTGAAAAGCTACTAAGTTACAGCTGATTTGATGATAAGTCCTTTCCAGCAAATACAGTTGTTAGCTTTGGGGCAGAACTGTTTCCAGAGACAGTGCTGTGGTGTCCGCGTGCATGCTGAGACCAGGGGTGGGAATGTCACCGAACTGTATTAGATGGGGCCAAACGAGCGTGTTCTCTTTTTAGGTCCCTAAAGGAAGCGCGTGCAAGAGGATGTGTGTATGCGTGTGCACTATGAGAATATTGGAATGCAAAGTTGGCCACTTAGTTCTGTGTCGTCTCCGCCTCTGCCTGAACAAGCTTTGCTTTGCTGTAATAAGTAGACAAAGCCGCTGCTTTCTGACCACCTGCTCGTTTGTTTTTGCAAGCAAATGGGTTTTTCTCTCTGCCTGTGAGCTAGTGTGCACTCTCAAGTATTTGATAGCTTCCTTTTTCAGCACCTAAAATTCCCTCCGTAAACCCACTCTGCCTCTGTTCTAACACCTCTTTTTCCCAGAAACCCAGTTGGGGAGGGTGACTCTGGATTGCCAAATCTGTAGTGCTTTTTGTGCCCAGTTCTGGTTAAGATATCTTAAGAACTTTATGGCATTTGAACACTGGCTTTATTATTTATTTTATTTTATTTTATTTTTTTAGTAATCTCGCTAGGGTGGCTAATCAACTAATTTATTTAATTCATTAGTATATTAATTTCTACTGCTTTCTTCCTTTCAAATGCTGCCCCTCAGCCCGTCTGGCATGTTTGATTATGACTTTGAGTAAGTTTGACTTGAATTAGTACTTGTGCTGTGTTGTTAGTGTGTAGACACCAATGTGCCTTTTGAGACCTTTCTAACCCATAGTTTATCTGTTTAATTGTAGGTATGTATATTAGGTTAGGCTGGGAAGTTTTTTTTAAAAACAGAAAAGCGTGATGGAGGTAACATTTTATTTAATAACTTCAGCAAAATTAAATTAACTTCACTCTTCTTTACCTTTCTATTTCATTTTTAAATAGATAAACTTTTTAACTTAAAAACTTAGTTTAAAAACTGATTCTTCTGGCTTTGCTTCTTAAGGAGATTAGTGTAGACTTGGATATTTCCTTCTGGAAAAATGTAATAAACTCAGTACCTTTGCTCATATAATCCCTGTCATCTTAAACTCCTATCTCTATTCCAAGTAAATAACCATTACCACTATGTCTGAATAATTACCTGTGGCATAGTTACACATCTAACAAATTAACATAGAGCATGCATATTTAACCTTATTTCTTTATGCTGCATAACTTCCCTGTGATTTTTATTATGAACCTTTATTAACTCTTTTTTTGAGTGGACGGAATATGCATTTTGGCAAATAATAAAAAATCCACTCTCCGTCTCTTTGCTGCTCTCTTGTCCAGTAATATTGGGACAGTGATTTGGCTCAGCCGAATTGAGAATGTGGATTGAATTAACCAAATAGTCTTTGTTGTAGCCTGTGCCATATGCAGTAGCTGGTTCTTTGAACTCTAGTCGTGGTTTAATGTATTGAAATGGACATTTCTCTTATCTTTCCAACCACAGGATTGATCTCAAGTTAAACAAAAAGCCAAGAGCCGTAAGTATCAGTGCTCTGTCATTGTTTTCATTGCTCATCTGTAGACTTGAGTGGCTGACTGACTCCTAATCCTAAAAAGCCTCCCTCTGCTGTAATTTAAGGTCTTATTTTCACGGTTGAGGAATATCATGGTATGAAATAAGCATTGTCTTGTGGATTTAACAATAAATAAGCCCAGGTAGGCTTGTTACGAAGCTAGGTCACAGTTAAGTCCTGTGCACTTTTTATGGAAAAAGCTGCTTTGCGTCCTGTTATCTTGTCATGATCTGGAACATTAAAAGCATCTGGTTTTGGTTGATGCATTCTTGAACTAAGGTTTTGAAGGGTCCTTTCTTTTGAATGTTTCGCTACAAGAAAAAAAACCTCTTTTCTGTTTTGCCTGCATCTAATGGTACGTAGAAATGAGAGAAGACTGAGAATCCCAGCTCTGCAAGCAGAATTGAAAGTAGAAAGGTCTTAATGTGCCTGCGCTTTCTTTTCTCTGCAGGACTACTAGACTCATCAGTGCTGATGCTTCTGGGATTTAGGTCTACATGAATCCCCACTGAGAAAAATGCCAGTCGACTGAATGAGCACGATGGCAGCTCTCTGGCCAAGTATCTGCAGATGGGAGTGGCTCACTCTAAAGAACTTAGATGGGGGGAGAAAATCTTGGACCATGTACTTTGCATCATTTTTAAATCACCTGAGTTGCAGGAAGACTAAGGTGTAGTAGTAGTAGTAGTCCTGAATTCCTGACTATTCCGTGCTTCCACCTCAGTTGAGAACGCTCTAAAATTGGCTGATCTTGCTGCTGCCACCCCTGTCATCTGCAAACCCACGGAGAGGTATTTCTTTTTCCACTGGAACTGGGGTATGATTCAGTATGTCCCATCCATGTTGTAGGACTTAGATTACTTTTGTTGCTGATACTTAGCTTTGTAGTTTTGTTTGTTTTGTTTTTGTTGTTTTTTAAACCAAAGTGTATAGTTAAACAAATTGACTTTTGGTTTCTTTGTTTTAATCCATGTAGAATGGAAGGTTCTTCATTTTGTGGAACAGCTCATTTTGATTCTTACTCAAGCAGAGAAGGTGGTGGTTAACCCTTTTCTCTAACTTTAATTTTAAACACCATCCCCTAAAATTTATGCAGTGCTTTTAGATGCAGGGAAGGCTGGAGCGCAAAGCTGTCTTGCTCTTTGCTATCTTTGAGGTTGGGTGGATTCTCTTTTTAATACAAACTTCTGTCATTTGTACATAAACAATAAAGTTACATGTTTGTCTCTTCTCATGTTTTTTTCAGTCCAAAATTTGACTCCTGGTGTTTTTTATGCTCCATCTACTTTATAAAGACTTTGCTGGAATTGTTCCACTCTTGCATAGTAGCTGCTCCTTGTCTCGTGACCCTTAGGAGGTTTCCTTTGTGCTTTCTTTCCTCTGGTAGACATAACATTGAGTACTTGAAAGGATTGCCAGGCACTAATCTCCAGCTGTGTTCAACTAATCCTGCTTCAAGGTAGGACTTGGATGTAAGTCAGTTCTTGCTGATACTGGCAGAATGCCCGCAGATAAGGGACGTGCAGTCTGGATTGCCACTGGAAGAGTACACAGAGGGATGGGTGTTAGGTGCTTTTCACAGTAGCCAGGTCAAGATATCAATGCTGATGTTGCAATAAGCTTTGGTTTTCTCAAGGTGGCAAACTGCCTTTGTTACTGGCGCTGTAGTGTGTTTGTGGCTGCTTAAACATTGCCGAAGGAGGGAGTGCCATGGGAGAAGTTGTATCACTTACAGCCCCTCAGTGCGTGCACGTGCACTTGTTACAGCTGAGCGTTCATTCCATTCTGCTACACCTCTGCTTCCCTGGTGTCTCGGGTCTTTTTCAGCTCCCTCCAGGCAACCCAGTCAGTGCAGAGCAGTACCTAAGAGTGAAGCAAAAGTGCAGGAGCGAAGCTCTCCCTTGTTCTGTTGGCTGGTTCAGGGATCAAGGCAGCTCCACGTTTGTTCACGGTGGGAGCTGGCTTATCCCGCAGTAGCGCGAGCGGCTGGCACTCTGCTGTCAGGGGCTGGTGGCCGCTTATCTGCGGGGGGTGTCGGGATGTAACAGCTTAATGGGAGAGCAGCAAAGCTGTCCTACTTTTTTGTGTTTTAAGTTACAGAGGTTAAATACAGGGGGGTGGAAGAGCTAGGAAATAGCATAAACTCCTAAAAGGCCTTGCTTTGCCATAGTTCGGCAGAAAAGAAGTCTTTCTTAGCTGATGGTTTTTGATTACTTGGCCTCAGTACAAAAGCATTTTTTTCTCCCACCACTGCTGTTCCAAAGCAAGGATTGCAAAAGCCTCTGAACTTCAGAGGGTAAAAATCTTTGCTTTACCTCCTTGACCTCGAGGAAAGCTGCTGTACCTTTTTGGCCAGAACATTTACCTGCAGAGAAACAGCAAAGGGCTCATGTAGCTTGGAGTACTGTGCGTACAGAAGTTTTTTGTGGCAAAGTGTCAGTCAACCAGCTCTACTTTCACTGTGATACGTGTTAGGGGTGCTGCAGGGACAAGGGGAAAAATGCAAGCTTTCCTGCCTCTGGCAGTGTTTGTCACTAAAGGAAGGGGACAGCCTGTTCTGGTGAGGACAGTGTCTGATGGCAGCAGCCCTGGGGAGCCAGCACATTGATCAGGGCAGAAAGCAAAATAGCAAAGGCTGGGTTCACAGCTAAAGCAGCTATTCCCTCCCAGGCCCTGCTGATGGGCCACAGCCCTTCGGCTGCCATGAGACAGGTGAGATTAAGAGGCCATGGGGCCCGGTGAGCTCTGCCCCAGCAGCGCCAACGGTCGCTTGTCCCGGAACAAGCACTGATGGCCACAGCTCTGTGGCTTCCCTGCAGTGGTACTGTGAGGCGGGGGGAGGACAGTGTGTGGGGTCTCTGATCACTTTGGGAACGTAAGCACCATCACCTGTGAGAGCGTTGAGAGATGGATGCTGGAGTCTGACTCTGGCAGTTGTGCCTAAAACATCTATTTTATTTCTGAAGACTTCAGTTTTTCTTCCTAAACTGCCTGAGTGACTAAAGATCCCCAGGATAGCCAGTGTCTGGCCTTGGACGGGAGTCAGAGCGTGCTGCACAGCCTTTTACCTGAATGCTAATGAAAGCTAAAAGTAGTAGTTAGTTAAAAATAAATCACAAGTCCTTTGCTTGCAGAAGATGAAGCCTGAGCAGAGCAAATGAAGAGTGGCAGAGCAGCAACTGTCCTTATGGCCACCAAAGGTAGAGCAGGAGAAATGCTAATCCCCTGCACAGCCTCGTCACCAAGAGGATTAGGCAGGAGTTTATCGAGCCCAAGCAAGCAGCCGCGCAGCAGCTGAGAGCTGACACCAGGCAGGAGGGGCAGCAGCTGCCCCGGCCACGTCCG
>NW_010550365.1:923-1263 GCF_000687285.1 Phaethon lepturus | reverse complement strand
CAGCCGCGGTGCTTCAGAGCTTGTTCTCTCACCACCGCCCCTTCCTTCCCTGTATACTAAATTCAGAGATTTCAGTAAAAGTAAGAGCCAGGTTTGCTGACTCCCTCTGCAGAAAGCACGGAGGCGCGGGGGAATCAAAGGCTTTTGCAGCAGACAGGCCTTTTTTTGGCAGGAGATGCAGTCCCCTCGGAGATCAGTTGTCTTTTCCCAAACCATGGGAGAGATTTGTTCCCCGTTTGAAGCTGACTGTTGAAATCCCACAGGGCCGGCGTTTCGAGGGCCATGGGAGAAGGAGACCCCTGACAGCCCAGAAACCTCAGGGTGCTCTGGGATCGGCAGC
>NW_010550365.1:249-710 GCF_000687285.1 Phaethon lepturus | reverse complement strand
GGCTGGAGGACTCCCCGGAAAGCAGCCGGAGCTGGCGGGGATGCCGAGGGGGATGCGAGCGGCAGCGTGGCACAGGGTGTAATGGGGTGGGGTGCGTGCAGACCTCCTCCTCTGTGCCCAAAGTGCCTGTCCCTGGGTGCTGCCTGTGGGCAATGAGGCCCCAGCTGCCTCGGGGCATCTCCTACTTGACCTCCCAATTTCAAAGAGTTTGGGGAAGAGGCTGAGGAAGGGTCCCTGCCTTGTTTCAGGCAGTGAATGCTTTTAGGGGACCCAGGGTTTCCTCAAACAGGAAAGAGGCCACAGGCACATGGATTATTGATGGAGCCCATCGGTAGCAGGCTGAGCCTGGCACAGGCGACCGGCAGCACCAGGAGCCCGGCTCTTTGCGGTCCGGCTCTTCTGGGTCAGCTGGTGGGACCTGCCAGATGAAGGGCACCTTCAGGCAAAGCTCTCCCGAAAGG
>NW_010550365.1:0-225 GCF_000687285.1 Phaethon lepturus | reverse complement strand
GCAAAGCCCTCCCGAAAGGGCAACCCTTCCCCCACCTTGCTGTGAGCCCCAAGGGACGCCGCGAGTAGGGCTGCAGCCATCCCCGCAGCTACTCAGCTGGGTTGGCACGGTGCTGGGGGGAGGACTTCCCCATGGGAACATCTGGAGAACATCTGGGGAAGTGAAGCACCTGGCAGGGCAGAGCCAAGTCCAGCCTGACGGCTGTGGTGCGGCAGGAAGGCTCCT
>NW_010550364.1:29744-30107 GCF_000687285.1 Phaethon lepturus | reverse complement strand
ATATTTTATTATTTATATAAAAATAATATTTTACGTAATAAATGATAGTGCTGCTCCTGCGCGTGTAACCCCAGGAGGTGGGGCATGAAGAAAACCCCTTTCTGCCATGAGCTGAGCGACGTTAGCGTGAGCGTTGGCAGCATCGCCGCTGAAACGCAGGTAATTCTGTAGCAGAAATGCCACGCTGGGACCTCTACTCTCATCTGTATTCTCCTCCATTTTCCTGATCTTTTCCCTTCCCTTTTTCTCGTTTGCTCCGTGTCCTCTGCCAGCAGAGCAGCAAAATAGATCGGATATGGTCTTGGTGGCTTTCCCTCTCTCCCCAGCAAGCAGAAGGGATGCTACACCTCCGGCGACCTGGCA
>NW_010550364.1:11179-29694 GCF_000687285.1 Phaethon lepturus | reverse complement strand
GCAGGCAGGAGTCGGGGTGTCACATGTCACCCCCCCTTCAACAGTTAGTGACCCCGAAATGCTCAACAACAGGTTGGCAATAACCTGCTGCGCAAATCCTCGGGGTGTTTTCAATATCGCAAGAGCGACTTTTGTCCTTCGAGCCAAAGCAAGAACTTGGGGCTGTCGGAGGCAGCAGCCCGAGGTGCCTTCCCGGGTCAGGCAGGGCTCGTCCCCCGTGCCCGTGTCACTCCTCGCCCGCGCCTCCCAACTTAAATCTGCTATGGGGCTGGACGAGAGAGCCCCCAGAGCTTAATGGTTCTTCCACAGCGCTAATTCACACCCCGGGGCTTAATTGTTCCTTTGCACTGATTCCCCAGTTGCACTCCAGGGCTTCCTGTGAATTTTGCGGGCACCACTGGTAGCGGGGATGAATAGGGCAGGAGTGAGTGACGTGCCCATAGCTGGCTTCCCCCTTATCCCTTCTCTTTTTCCAAGCCCTCCTCTCTCCAGGCACGCATGTTGAGACAGTTCGCAATGATCTAGGTGAGAAGCTGGCAGAGCAGAAGCTTAAATCCCAATTACCTTCCTTCTCGTCCGTTTGCACAGGATCCTTATCTCCCCCCATGTAACTCTCTGTATTTAATTACACGCAATGATAATCCTTCACACACTAAGCGCATTATTAAGCAATTCCTAAGATAAGTAGTTTTCTGGATCCCCAATTATGATTAGATATTGGCAATCAAGCTGTCTTCCATTCTCCTTCCTGGAGCTAACCTGCCAAAAACAGTCTTGTTTGGGTAGGTGAGACACAAGAGCTGTGTGAGAAGCTGCCTTGCAAGGAAAAATTCAGACAAGAGACTGGCTGTTCATGCGTAAGAGATACATACGGCCATGCAGGTCTCCACAAAGCTGGTTCAGATGTTGACTTGGTCAACATGGCCGCATGGTCTCTTTGCTGTCCCAGCAGACGGGCTGGGTGATCGCAGCAGGTGTGTCCTCCACCGATGTGTTACACATCCTAATCCGCCGTTTGAGTCATGGAGGCCACGAAGCTGTTGCAGCTTTTAGGTTTTGCAGTTCCCTTTCCGATCCTTGCCATGGCAGCCAGAATGAGAGAGATCTCTTTTTGCAGCCCTCCCCCAGCAGGTTGCGGTGTTGAGTTTGTTACAGCCTCAAGGTCTGAATCTGATGAGTGGAAATTAGTTTCTTCCATTTTTTCACATAGTTCACGTTCCCTGGGCCTCTGACCATTTCTACGGAGCTCCTCTGCTCCCTCCCCAGTACATCTGCACACTTCCCATCTTAGCAGTGCCGGCAAGACGAACTTTGCAACTTGGTAAAGGCTTTAGCAGCCCACCACGCTTTACTTTAGCTAGGTGGGTTTCTCCTTGCCTTCCTACTCTATCCCTCCCAAATATTGGCACGCTTTGCAGAGCAGGGGTGAAGGTCAGCAGCATGTGGTGAGGCTGGCACGTGGAGCTCCCCGATATCCAGCAAGGCTGGACAGGCTCCATGCTCAGCGGCATCTCTTGCATCAGAGTCTTCCCTCCTTTGCCCACTCGTGCTACAGCATTTCTGGTGCCTTCTCAGGTTGCTTCCTTGTGGTATCCTCAACCAAGCGGTCCCCCACCTTGCACGTACGAGACCCACTGCGCTGGCAGCCCGTGGGGGCACGGCCGCACAGCATATCATCGCTGCGCTCCGATGAGCGAGGGATTATGGGGATTCCTCCTAATTTTGTACAGGAAAATGCTGTTTGTACATGTAATTGAGAGGGTGGCTTTAGAGTCAATGACTCTAAGCTTAATGTTGTAGATGGATCACGTTTCAGCTCTTTCAAAGCATTTAAGAGCTTACCAGAAAAACAAATGTCATTGCTCAATCTGCAAAGTGTCTACAGTGCAACTTGGTGTCTCAGTTCCTTCCCTCCGAGATACAGTGGAAACAGATTTATTTTGCTTTTCAGACTCTCCAAAGTTGCTCCCTCCTTCAGTGTTGATGCATATATGCGTATATGTGTACGTGTGTAAAGCGATAGCCTACGACTTGCCAGCGTAGCTGCTAAGGGTGCTTTCATTCACTCTCCAAGTATTCCTGGTGAAAGAAATATTTAGTTGTAGTTGTTTGCAAGGAATCTTTAATCTTAACTTTGCAATATATGTGCCCCTATGAATTGCACAAGGACAGATTCTCCGGCAGCGTAAAGGAACAGATGCTCAGTGCAGCTGAACATCAGTCTGCAGAGGATATTTTTTTCCCCACCTTGATATTTAGTCATTATTAGCTGAATCCTGGTTATTTGTGCTTTGACTTTAACGTGCAAATGTGTGGGGGCAGCTTAGATAGAGTCTTCTGCCCTATATTCAAGAATCATCAGACCTCATGTCTGATCGTAGGGCTGTCAAAACTATAGAGACCGACGGAAAAGACTTGAAACGTTTGCAGGTTGCAAGCATGAAACAGGGATTCGGGAACATGAGGGCCAAACCTCTCAATTCGATGCTGAATTTGCTGCCTGAAGATCATTTGCAAAATTTGGCGGTGAAGACATCTCTAGCAAAGAGTAGTAACGCCCGAGCACTCCCTGGTGAGGCACTTCTTGCTCTCTTGAGCACCAATCTGAAAGTGGCAGAGCCCTGGTCTGATAGTGTATTTATCCTGCAGTCAAGGCCAGATCCTGCCATGCATCTGAGCTTGTAGATCCCCCCTCTTGCCCACCCGGCACCTCCATCCAGGGCGAGCTTTGCACGCCCAAGACGACGTGCAAGCCCCATGCCCCAGCACCGCCCGCCCTGCTCGGTGCCCTCACGGAGCTCAGTCGTTACCTCCCTTAATGAAAGAGCAGCTTGCTGGCACGCAAATCACCAGGTTAAGCACCCCGCTTCCCTTCAGGAGGAATAACAATTGTGAAACAGCACGGAAGGTAAGCAGGTAGCAAGCAAAGAGCTTCGCTAATGCTCCCCGGCGTGCCAAAAATAATACATTTTCTGCAGTAATACCTTGCATTTTGCACCGAGCACATTTCGTCGTGCCTCTCGTGGCATTCGGCAGACGTTAATTAATTACTGTCTCATTACGTCTCTGTTAGATCCATTTATTTATTTATGAAGAACTTTCCATCCCCAAGCGCTCTGGAATCTGTTAATCACCTAAAGGCAAACAGCGCGCCCGGAGAGACGGGATCTGCTGCGAAAACGCTGGGATAAACACAAAGAGGCTCTTGTGAGCAAGGCTCCGGGTTGCGATTCCGGTCGGGATTCGATTCCTGCTTCCACCACGCGTTTCTGCAAACCAGGTTGCTTGAACCCGGCCTCGGCGTGAGCGGGTGTGGTTTTGGGGGAGTTGGGTGTAGGGGATGAAGATGCTTTGTCCCATCTGCTGTCCCAGGCGCTGCGGCGTGCACCCCTCATCTGTTTCGGCACAAATTAAAACAGATTAGTTTAAACCACAGCTGGGAGAGTAACTGCCTGGGCATCGGCGCGACGGTCGGTGTGAAAACACCCCTTTTCTCCCTCCGTCTCGCGCTTTCCTACTGGCACTGCAAGACCTTCGGGACGGGAAGGGGCCATTTCTTCTTCTGCGCTTGCACAACATGGAAAATAGGTTTGGTTTTGTTTCTCTGCGGTGCCGTTTGCAGCTTTAATCCACCAGCTTTGAGGGCTGGAGGTGGGGAATACGAGAGGGCTGATTTTTGGCTGACGGTGAGCAGCAAGCCAGGCAGAAGGAACAGCAGGATTTCTGGGTTGACTTCGTGCCATCGCCTTGCCATGGGAGCTCTAACACCCACGTCAGCAGGCGGGAGCAGGGTTTGGTGAGCTGCACGGTGTGTCTGCAACTCCAGCTACAAAATACCCCCTGACTATCAGCCCGGGCATCACTCCCGACTTCGGGAACACGTTTAGCACCCTTCGCCTCCCCACAGTAACCAGGTTTTGCTGGGAGGTAGCCGGCCTCGTATTGCCCTGGGACCTTCACTGCCCAAGAGATTGGGCCATTAGCCGGCCAAATTTCTCTGCTCCAGGCTCTAAATAAATCCCTGGAGAGAAAAGCGAGCGGGAGATGCTGGGATGAAGCCAACTTCACACCTGGAAGCGGGTTTCCAGCCAGGGCGGGGTGGTACCAAGGGCTGCTGCGAGGACTTGGCAGCGCTGAGGGTCCGGCCGTGCCCGTCACCCGCTCTCACCCCCAGCCGTGGTTCTCCTCCAGCACTAACAGGTCTCCGCTCGGCTGAATGAAAACGCGCGAAGAGGCACCGCACAGGAGCAATTAGCTCCCATGAAACTTTCCACCATTAGGAACAATGGCTGGCTTAGTTCTCATCTGATTGAATTAATGATATTCTAACAAGTGACGGTTTTTTCCTTTTAAATTTTCTCATTTGGAAGGAATTGCTCATCGTAAATTACACATATAAAAATTAGGCCGGTGTTTTGTATTGTTTACAACAAGCACTCCAGGGTTATGGATGTTACTCATTGATTTATAATGTTTAATTCTTCTCCCCTCCCCGGTTCAAGCTCTCCATAAATCAAGCAGAGGTGTCAACCCTGTGTCAACATTTCACTCAGCCTGCAAGTTGCAGGCAAGTTGGGACAGCAGATAGTATGGAGAAGGTTGACTCTTCCCCTGCGCTGTCTTTCCCATTTTGATGAAACAATAAGAAGGTGAGGCTGGCACTTGTCAGTTATTTCTGAGTCACATTTCATTAGGCCTTTTTCAAACACTCCGGAGAACAATGTTGGAGGCGAGCGATCCAAACAACTCATGTTCCCGCTTGTGCACTTGTGGGTTAGGGCAGCAGCTGCCATGGAATTACACTGGGAGGCTCAGCAGGTGTCTGATGGTCCTGGACCAGATCCGGATGATGTCAGGCAGCTCTCATCTTGGCAGGCTCCTCTTCCCCACAGCCCCAGCGAGCTCCTGGGGTCATCATTTCAAAAGCCTGAAGAGGTTGTTGGTTTTTTTTTTTTTTCAAAGGGTTCCCCAAGAAGTGATGGGGCTTCCAGAAGTGTCCGAAGCAAGCTGGGTGCGGCTGGGCAGAGTCCCTGGGGATCTGCTTGGGTTAAACCCCAAAAGAATGAGGACTTAAGGGGCTTTGGTGAGCAACATTGCGCAAATCTGCAGTGCCATTGGGGACCTAAGAACCTCTGAGAGCCTCTGTCGACATCTTTCTTCATCACAGGGTAAGACAGTCCCTTTAGAAAACAGGGAAGAAAAACTTCCTTTCCCCAAAGAAGTTGCTAAGAAACACAATAGGTCTGGCAAAGACTATCCAAAGATGTGGGTGGATTGTATGGTTCCCTGCATCAGGTCAAATTACCCGGGAGCTGCTGAGCCCTCAGCATTGCCTTGCCGTGGCGAGGATGCCCGGTGTCTGACCTCCAGCGGTCACAAGGTTGGTGATGATGCCCCAGGAAATCCATCCCACAGGGCTGAACATACGTGTTCCTGGAAGTGAGGTCTTGGATTTTGCTCAGGTTGAACTTAAATTACTAAAAAAATAACTTACTTAAAATTAACTAAGTCAGCAAGGATGATAGTCCTCCATTTCTCCCGCCCGTCTGCTCCATACCTACATCATCAGCAGGCACTTTAGGAGGAGCCAGGCTTCACATTAAAACCAAAGTGCCTGGTAGATGCAGGTATGTGTGTGTGGGGCTATCTCGTATAATTCCTGCCTACACGGTGCCTACACTAGGCGGTCTTATCAGCCTGCCACTTTCCTGAGCAATAGGGCTCGCCCAGTTGTAATAACAAAGGTAAATAAATACATTTTAATGATCTGATGCTGGTAATTAACAATGCTGAAAAACAGATGTCTCCCCGAAAGGCTCATAAGGCAGCCGATTGCATAAGCTGGCCCATTATGTGGATATGAGTTGATTATTAAAAGAAAACATTTAGCAAATGCAGAACAGGATATTCATCTGCTATTACATAATGGTAATAAGCAATTGAATTTAAGCAGCGATATCGTCTTCCAGCCCTTACCAAATGCCTAATGAAGTGTATTTATGGCCTCCGATGTGAAATAGTCCTCTTTGTTTTTCCAAGACGAGGAGAGATCTTTCAGGAGATAATAAATAAAATAGACTCTAGTTGCTTTAACATGAAGCAAGATGAGTCCTCCGGATTAGTTTGGATTAGTCCGTTGCTAGTGGCACGGAGGTTTGGCACTCGGCCATTTATTCACCTAGAATACGTACAGCTAATTGGAAAAGCACCTGCGATGAGATGTAGCTCACCACCTGCACTTTGCTGAAATAAAATAAGCCTACATAATTGACTACATTACCTATTAATGTTATGAAATCACCCCCAAGCATTTTTATTATTATTATTATTATTGTTATCATCTCCTCCTGCTGCCCCCCCCCCCCCACTTTCCCCCTTTTTTTTTTGTCTCTTGCTTTTTCCTTGGGAGCCCCAGGATTGTGCCACTGTGTCAAGACCAGGGCTGCTTTGCCTGACTCGCTTCTCCCTGCAGGGGAAACCTAGGAGATTAATCCTTCTTGGTAGGGAGAAGAAGTAGTTTGACACTCACCTGCTTGTTCTCGTGGGACACAGCTTCCTCCTGGTCTCTCCCCTTTTCCCCACAAAAGTCCAATGGGAGTCTTTTGATTGCCCGATGCGGCTGTTGGGATAACCAAGAGCAGCCTCCTGATGATAAAAAAGACTTCTTGTTGGCTTTTTCTGTTGGCCCTGGCAAACCGAGTGGGGTGGACTTTGCCCAGACCTCATTAGGCAGCAGATGTTTGAAGCTTGGCGTGGTCGGTTGGTTTGCAGACGGGTGGGCTCCCTGCCTCGTAGTGACCACATTTGAAAATATATTGGTCACATCAACCCTTGCTTGGAAGACTTTTTGCTAGGACCTGCAAAGACTAGGTGGAACAGTCGGTGACAGGGAGGTGGCCTCAGGGACTTGCATGCCCAGCACAGGACAGCCCTGCTTCTGGCAGTGGCCGAGGCGTGCTGGGATTAAAAACCTTGGACGGAAACATCTGTTGCTGCGTAATTTCTAGGGAAATGAAGACAGAGGTAGGAAGACTCGTTGAGAAGAGCCATAGGAAATTCCTCCTGTTTTATCTTCCCCCCCCCCCCCCCCCGGCAACTTTGCCACAAACTTGAACCGAGCTCAAATCAAACCACCTCTTGTGTGGCTCTGAAAAACCAGATTAAGAGTTTCAGGGCATTTCCTTGGCTCTTGCACATCCTAATTGGAGAGGAAAGAAACCCTAAGCTCCTGTGGTCAGGGACACCATGCCAAAATGTGGGTCTGACTTCCAAAGTGAGTGGCAGAATGGGGAATGAAATCCAGGAGCCAAGTTTATTCCCAAGTTAGCCAAAGTGTTTAGCTTTGCTCCAACCGCCAAACCTTCACCCTCAGCGTCAACAGCTGGAGATGCTGTGGGCTTCAGTGTGAACAAGCAAGCCCAGTTGTTCTTTGCCATTTCAAATCACGAGGGGAAAGTGCGTAATTGTTGTGCCTTGTTTATAATTATTGCTCTTCTGTATTGATAATTACTGATCTGGCTGCACGAAGGATTGCGTCGCTTTTGGATTAAACCACCCTGCTAAAACTACCGATGTGCCAAAAATAACCGGGGTCAATGGGAGGATCGGTTGAACCCTTTTTGTCAGTAAAAGAGCAGTAGACAGAGAAGCCTCCTGCCCATGGCAGGGGTGTGTGGGCAGGGCTGAGGATGGTGAGGTTGGCAAGCGAGGGAGTATGTAGAGGTTGGGATTTTGGGTTGAAAAAGTATCAAAAAAGTCTCAGCAGAGACCTGAGCTCTTTCAAGCACTGAGCTTGCTGAAGAGGCCCCATTGGGTGCCTGGACAAGGAAATGTAAAATTTTTCTTGTATCAGGAAAAAAATAGTTTTCTGCAACTAAATGATTTAGCTCTAAACAGGTCAGCCCTGGACATTGAACTTGGTTGACATACTATTCTCCCACGGGATGCGATCGTGCAAAGTCCCACCCGTTTGACTCGCTGTTTGGACCAAAGAGGTAACCTTAGTCTGGCTATTTGAGGCTGCGTACGCAACGTGCTGGGGCTCAGCAAACATTCGAGATCAGGCTGCGCTCCAAAAACCTCCTAATCCAGGGAGGAACTTGCAGCAAGAAATAATGAAGCCTGGCCCGAGGGCTGGGGGTAAAAGCCAGAGCTGCGCGGCCGTGCGAAGCCGGAGGGTGTTGGGACTCGGGAATCTAGTCGAGCGGTGGATGGAGCCAGCTGTGAAATACCATCGCCAGTCAATCTCCCGGGCTGCACATGTTGCAAGACATCCCCTTTCACTTCCCAGAAGTTCAGTAGCTGTTTAGACCCACGGGTTAATTTCAGGGCCAGCTTTAAGGGACACAGCTGCGATTCTCATCGGGGCATCATTTCCATCCCTTTCCTGCACGGGGAACAGAAGCCTCTGAATCCACCAGCCACCTGGATAAAAGGAGCCTTGCCACATAGCCTGGGAGGCCCTCATGGGTGAGGGCCCCTCCGCAGATGAAATGCGCTTGGGTGCGCTCGCTGGAGGCCTGTATGGGCTTGCTGTTCGCCTCTGTCTTGTTCCCAGCCGCTGCCGCGACAGCCCCGGCTTGGCTCCGCTGCTCCGTCTCCTCCGGACGGGGCCGTGCATGGGAAGTGCTCCACCAGCGATGGAGCTTGGAGGTCCCCTTGTCCCCGGGCACGCATGCCAACTCCAGTCTGGAGCGGCATTAAAACACGTTCTGCTTCTCCTCCTGTCCCTCTGAGTTTGCGTTAGATATACCTAGATATACCCAACAACGTCCCAAAGGATCTGCCTTGCACAGCCAATCCTATCCCAGATATTTAGGCAGGACTCAGCCAGCAAGCCTGGACCTTATCCCCGGGGGAGCGAGAGGCGAGGGCTGTAAGCTCAGCATCTGCAAAGTATCGCCCGGAGATCCCACTGCTCCTGCAGCAAGGTCCGTGGTGTCCTCCACAAGTCCAGCTAAAGACTCACTCAGCTACAGCACTCGGTTCCCAGCCTCTCTGCTTGTTCAGAATTGGTTTTGGGATTTTTTGCTGATTTCCAGGCAAAATAGGAAACAGTTGTTTTGACTGAGTGCCCTTGTTTTAAATGCCGGTGAAGCGTGTGTCGGTCCATGTATGCATGTGAGGGAAGTGAGGTTCATCTCTCAGGAACGTCAAAGCCAAATACAAGTTTCCCGCAACCAAAGCCCATGAAAAATGCAAGCTCTTCCCCAGTGATGAGAAGACCTCGCAGACCTTGCGTGTGCCACGAACCTCAGCAGAGCTACCCCAGCGCAAGGTCCTCAGCACAGGTCTGTAGAAGACACCAGCGGCATCTCAAGGTACCTCCAGGCAGGGAATCGGAGGTGACCAGGTTTTTGCGGTGCCGAATTACCGAGGTTTAATCCTGCGCTTGCATCCCACCCCTGGGACAGAGAGGTGCACACGGCCAGTTGTCCATGTTGCAGCTGAGCGATGGCAGCTTGCGAAGCTGCCGTAGCTCTTCCCCATCGCTGATGCTGGAGCTCGCCTGCATCTCAGGGCAGACCCACAGCTAAAATGAATTCACTCAGACGCACAAAAGTACAGCAATTCGTACCAGGGAGACCTTCCGGCCTCTGTGCACCTTGGGCTAAATATTCAATATACTCAACCCCCTGACATTACTGAGACAGTTTTTTTCTTCCTGAGGCTCCTAAGCATTTTGACTCTTATTATTTTAATTGACCTCTGAGAAAAGAGCAGTGTCAAAACAGGAGCTCAGATTACTAAATTTATTATCCTGTTGGCTACAATGAGTGATTATTTTATAGATATAGATATAGATATGTACAAACTCTTTTTTCTGCAAAGGCAGCAGTTCAATAAATAATTAATGTTTCTTAATCCTGTAGCTATTTCTCTTGCTGTAAAAAATTAATTGGTTTTCCATCATCTGTTTCCCTCTGACCTGGAGGTATCTGGCACGGCATCCGTGCCCCTGCTTAAACACGCTCCTCGTAATCTTTGTCATGCCTATGGTACAGAATCTGGGGGAATAAACAAACTAATCAGAGATATTAGAGGCACCTCCAGGAAGATTTAGTCATCGTAACACTTTGTGCTTATGCAGCATCCATCCGTCTGGGAATAATTAAGCCACTCAACCCCTGATGAGGTAAATGCTGTGCTCGTTGGTGTGTAGACTGGTAAATAGAGTCACAGAGAGGTTACATGGTTTGCCCGAGACCACACAGTAAGTCAGTGGCACCGCTGAAAAGGGAAGATCTCCCTGTTTTCTGCGTTGCTATGAGGCCCTGTCGCCTCCGAGACATGCTAAAAATTCAGCGATGAACACGAAAAGGGCCGTAGTTCATCCACCAGCTCCAAGGAAGCACATGGTGAGTACTAAAGAGAAAAATCCTGGAAACGTTAGATGCAGACTTGGGCAAAAGGCAAGATATTTCTTAGATTGAAAATGCTTTCACACCACCAACTGACAAAAAGAAACTGAATCGGGGGGAAGTGGGGAGTGAAGTGAAATAACTCAGGGGTCCTAGACAAGCCTGTGATGAATTAAAGACTTGCTTCTGCTCTTTTGGCTGGTCACACACCAACGACCTGACCCACCACCTGCATCCCCGGCAGTGGGGACACAACTAGGGACACGGGGGCTCAGCGGGGAACCCAGGACCAGACCCCCGCTTCCCAGGGATTATCAGGGCCAGTCTGCTCTTGTCACATAACCTAATGCCCCTCACAAGCCCTAGCTTGAACCTGGGGCCTATTTGGGCTTCACATTTGCAGCCCATTGCTGCTTAATTCTCCCACTCTTAGCCCTGGTCCTACACCGCAGCAACCCTATGCATGCCCTGATGCTACCAGATCCATCACCAGTGAGGAATGTTGGCAGGAAGGTAAAATTTACTTAAAGATAAGAACACTTGAGATAAATGTTTGGAGGAGAAGGTATTTTACAGGAGGAAAAAAGACTTGCTCTCACTGCCTGTCAACTTCTTGCGATGCTCCAGGGCTACCCTGGTCCCAGCCGGCTCCCTAAAGCATCTTTGGTCTCTGCTCTCCTTCTGTAAAGGCTATCATCCTTTTGATCTTCTGTATCCCCCAACCTTCACCCTTTCAGCTCTAAATTTTGCAGGCTGGTGAAGGAAATGAGAAGCCCTTAAAGCTTCTCAGCGGTATCTCTGACAACCCTCAAGTGTTTGCTGCAGGGTGACTTTGAGACATGGTGTTTTCTCCCAGCTTATTTTTCCTCTCAGCTGTGTGCAGATGCTGAGCATCCTGTTCACCAGGAGAGCACACGGCATTCATAAATCATCCCCGAGCGCTCCTGCCTCTCTCACAACAGCAATGCTTTGCCTGAAGCTTCTGCCTTCCCCTCGAGCACATAGTTGAGGAGATCAGCTTGCTGTAGCAATGAGCTACTGCCCCCATTTAATGGAGAAAAAAAAAAAAGGAACTGCAGAGAGAAACTGGAACTGCTGGTAAGCTGGAAAATGTGACTTTTGGACCTAATAGTTCATGTCCTGGCTGCTTTCCATGGACTGCAGAGAATTAGGCTTTTGGGGTCTGGTGTCTCCTATGGCTTGGCCACCGGTGGTGGCTGAAATGGCCATTGCTGCTATTGCTTCACCGGTGTCACAGAGCTGAAAAGTAGCATGAAAGCTGCTATTTCAGGCTCCTGTGGTCTTGCATCAACTGGTGCTGTTGCTCCCGTTTTGTGTGGGAGACCAGAGGGGTGAGCTTGCTGCCCTGCCCGGGCTGAGGACAGCAGCTGGCTTTGCTTTCCCGGGACGAGATTCAACGGTTGTTCGTGCACAGATTGTGCCTGAAAGAGTTAAATGATGGGGAAACAAGAGCCAGTTCAGCCTAGGGGACCTAGCAAGTACAAGCATTTTCCTAATATGAAGCTTTGTTTAATTATGTCTGATGAAGGCTTCAGTGGGAGCCATCACTGCCATTGCATTTTCTGGAGCAAATTCCTTCCCTTTGATTCGTAATCTGCTACCGGCCAATCTTGTACAAACAGCCCCACAGGCTGCAAAATCAAATGGAAAATGTGGGCTCACATGGCACAGCTAGAGCCTGAGCCGAGGGGGCGTGACGGGGGAGGCCGGGAGGTTACCAGGTAAAGATTCATGCTCCAAACTGTCTCCGCACATGTCTGGACCAAACTCTCACAGATGTCTAAAGATCGGGTCCTGAAGCCCAGCACCCCCAAGAGGCTTGCCACAAATTCAGCTGGATGGTCCCGGTGTCCCCGGCCCCGTGGGGATGGCAGAGCAGGGCAGCCTCGGCACCAGGCGTTAGGGATGCTCCGGGTCACCCCCGCCCCAAACCCGTGTGAACCTCGTGACACCCCCGTCCCGAAAGCAGAGTTCCACCCTGAGAGATCTCTGTGGAAACGTCTATCGCACAGGATGAATTCCAGTGCAGTCCTCATCCTATGGCAGGGTGTTTTTGGGAGGTGCATGCCCCTTTTCCAGGGCAGAGAGGGCAGGAGCGGTCACAGCCACCGGGCACCTGGGATGGGTCACTCTCCCTCCTACGATCAGGGTACTCGGACAGCGTGGAAGCAGGCATTTGGACCGCTAGTTTATAAACAAGGTAGTTAACTGGACCACCAGTTTATAGACATTTCTTGGCCAAGAATCTTTGGGTGGGAAGGGACCTTTCCAGGCCATCTAGTCCAACCCCCTGCAGTGAGCAGGGGCATCTTCAACCAGAGCAGGTTGCTCAGAGCCCCGTCCAACCTGACCTGGGATGTTCCCAGGGAAGTCAGACAAGCTGAAAGTTTTGAAAGCAAAAGTGCACAGCCTTTTTTTTTTTTTCCTAAGTGCATCAACCTCCCCAAACTGCAGATGGCTTTGCAATCCAGCAAAATACAGTCATTGATTTTACAGCCAGAAGAAAATGTAATCATCATCTAGACCAGCTTCTTGCTAAGCCCAGTCCAGCAAGAAAAAAATATTAATTCCTACATGAGGCCAATAGCTTTGGATTCGTTTATAATACCACAACTGAAGAGAAGACTTGTCTGGAAAACTGGCAAAATACTTTGCGCTACATGAACTCTTGATCCAGTGGTTAATTACTTTATCTCTTACCACTTACATCGTGCTGCTAATCCTGCTTCGTTTTGTGTCCTCAAGAGACTCGGGTCATGATCCTGCACCATGTACCACACAGTCAGCAGCATTTCCCGGTCGGAGCTGAGAGATCACAGCATCATTCCCCAGGGAAAACAGGTCTAGGAAACTTCACCGAGACACAGACTTCATAAAATCATCCCGGCTATATTTATATATTAAAACGTAGCAGAAATGACA
The DNA here is from genome assembly GCF_000687285.1 of Phaethon lepturus. Classification (NCBI taxonomy): domain Eukaryota; kingdom Metazoa; phylum Chordata; class Aves; order Phaethontiformes; family Phaethontidae; genus Phaethon; species Phaethon lepturus. Next base: position 16,390 of record NW_010550364.1, on the reverse strand, counting down.
TATGCAAGCATAAATAACTGCATTTACTCATTACTCATACTTTGCCTTTGGAATTTTGCTGTGTTACAGTAGTAGCAATAGCAGTTAGAGTAGTAGCAGTAGAACCACAGAGCATCTGTCTAATTACATCTCAATTTAATTATTGCCCTTCTTCATGGCTCCATTCTAATGAGGTCTTCGGGTTGTTACAGTTGATGATGAACTGGTTATAGAGGTGTTATCTGCTCTTCACCTGAATAAGAGCCGTTCAAGGCAGAGACCAGAGAGGGCCCTTGAAAGGGCGCAGCCTCGCTCTTTCTGCCTTGCACACAAAACAATCCAGATTGTGAAATGCCTGTTGGAAAGGCAGATAAAAAAATTAAACAGCCACAGGGCACCCAGGTTGGTGGATGGGTTCCAGAAACATTAGGTCATAGATTAATTTTTTTTTCCTTCTCTCCCAAAATACACTCCGGCACTTTTCCAGCAATTAGCAAAAGTCACTTTTTATAGCCAGGGTGTCTTCTACAGCACAGTTCTCCAGATTCTCTTCCATTGGCTTCATTCTCATCCGATTTCAAAGCTTTTCTTTATTTATTTTACATTAAGGTGGAATGGCTCTAGAGGCAGGAACTCCTATATTCCTCCAGATCACCCCAGCGTAAACAAAAACGAACACCCCTAAGGTCAGTGCGTTTCTATGAGAACAAATTGTCCTCCCTGAAAGCGGGGCAGAGACCTTGCTACGTTTGTTTGGCTTGTGCTACAGCCTCTGCCACTTGGGACTTGTTTTCTGTTGACATCCTAGAGGCTAAATAGCAAGTGGGGTGGAACCTGCTCCTTCTCGTTTAAATAATTATTCCCCTGGAAAAGCACAGACCCAGTTAAGAGTCATTGCAACAAAATTGTGGAATTCAGCCATGGTGCATTACCACACTGAGCAAAAATCCATTGCAAATGCAGAGCAGTGACATTACTTTCAGCCCAAATAGTGTTGCTACAGTGCTGCCTGGTCCAGGAGCCGGTCGTGCTGTGCTTTATAATGTGCCCCCAACCTGAAAAGTGGGAGAAGTGAAGGGATTTAGAAAGGGCCATAGGACTTGGTGGTAGAATTTAAGGGAAACCTACCTATAATAGAGTCATCGATGATCTCGGACCGCAGAGTCCACTTTTGGGTAGCACCGCAGACTCAACGATCTTGTCTTGGTGTGTGGGAGCAGCAATCTCATCTTCTGGCTGCTCATAAAGCATCCCATCCCTAATGGGTGCGCTGCAAACGGCAGGGTGACCTCATTCATCTCTAATAAGGAATGAAGTTTACAGACCAAACACATTGCTCTGTGTCTGTTAAGTAGGTCATTTGGATTCAGAACTTCTTCTAAAATCAAGTAAAGGTTTGGGGGGCAGAGTAACTAGTCTTAATCCTAGCTCTTGCTTCTAGGCAGCACTCCTACTGTGTTATCTTACTTTAATGACTGATTAAAAGAAAGAGGAGGGCTGCTCTTATAAGATCTGACATTGGTTTTAGTGATACAAGATCTGCAGACCGGTTGAGTATATGTCTAGCTATAAACATCCACTTCAGTCCCAATATAGAGAGTATTGTGCCCAAATGTTTTCTAGCAAGTCTAGAAAGCAGGGACCAAGAGCCACCTGCCCCTTCAAGGTGCAAAGGCAGAGACAACTCTGTCTAATCCGTGTTTGACACTTTTGTCCATACTGTCCTTGAAAACCATCAATGACTCAAATTCCGTATTTCTGTAAGGAATCTCTGCTGGTTTTTCATTATCTTTAGATGTTCCCAAAAGGTCAGCCTGAACCCCTTTGTTCCAGTTCCACTTCATTCTTTACTCATCCTATTGAGAGCGACGAGAGGCTATTTTGCTACCTCACTTAAATATTTTTGCATGGCTTTAATTATTCCTTCCTCTCTGACCTCCCTTTTCTCAACTGAGCAACCCTGTCTCCCTCAGTCTTCCTCTAGATGTCATGTTTTCTAGACTGCTCATCAATCCTGCTGCTTACTCTGTTGCATAAAACAGACAGATGACTGTCCTCAATCCACAAACTGAAATACATTTAAATCTAAGTAGATAATTGAAGCTTGTTGGATCAATATCAGGTGATGATCTAATATATTGACTAGAGATCTCTATCTGAGTAGTAATGGGTTAGTCACCAATAGGTGCATAAATGACAGAGCACCTGTGGCCAGATTCAACCTGGGCTTACAACATCCACATCCAGGTCATCTACATATGTAATTTGGGCTCCCTCTGAGTCTGTGAGCACTTGCCCAATGATGGGGGCTGAACCAAAACCTGACAAATCCCCATGACTCTCCATGGTTTGAACTAGAGATCCAGTCGTGGAGCAATTACACACTCATGTCATCCATCATGGGAGACTGTCACAGCAGGATGAGCCATAAAAGCTGTGGATTCTCCCATGTTTTATACAGGGCTCAGCCTTTGAAAGCTTTTTTTGCCCCTCCATGCAGCCACCAAAGAAAGGCTGCTGTTGCCAAAGATGCTCAGGGTAGTTTGAATTACGTCCTCTCTGTCTGATGTCTACAAAGAGAGCCTAAGCCCTGAGGTTAAGCAGGGTGGCATGAATCTGGGTACCGGTGAGTGCTGTGGGATTTGGGCGTCATAGCCAGCGAAATTCTTCCCCCAAAGTCCCTGCTACTTTCATCCTTAGTCCAGGCTGGGTTAAGTTCATTAAGCACCTTTCCAGAAAAGTTGTTAGGTACTTAGAACATCAAATCCAGGAGCTCACAAGCCACCAGATATCTTCTGCCACCTTAAGTAGATGGTGAGACATGGGAATCTGAACACGACCCAAATAGCCTGAGATATATCTTATACAGTGACGTGGATTTAAAAGAAGAAGAAGGAGAAAAAAAAACATATTAGCACACAAAATATTAAGTCATTCATATTTTCTGCAATTAATTTATCTGTCATCAATAGACTCATAAACTATTTGACTCTATGACAGCTTGGAAAGAGAAGATGCCAACTTTTCCTGCAGGTGTGCATCTGGTTGGGAAGACATCAGCAATTGTACGTGCAGGGAGGGAGGATGATAGGAGGGAGACAGAGGGGGTGGTTGTGAAATAAGATGGGAGTGAAAGGGTTGGCAAAAATGCTGGCTAGCTGCATTTGTTCTCCTTAGAGATGGGAAGAAAGGTTTGCAAAGCCCTGGCTTCAAGCAGCATTCCCAAAAGTAGGTTGACAGTCCCTTGCTGCACGGTTTTATTGATATGGCTTTAGGCAATGAACATGTAAAAAGAGCCCAGGGCACTACAGAAACGGTTCAGGACATTTTCTATATTCAGTATGATACTTAAAATACGTATTCAAGGCCAGATGTCAGGTGCTTACATGCCGGTGTGATCATAAATCCTACTGATTTCACTAGGATGTAGTTTCCTTTATGGATTTTGCACATTTGCTCTTCAGAGCTTCTCCCTTGGCATTCATGCAGATATCTCCACACTCAGCCTGTTTAATGGCCATAACTACAAGGTTTTGGGGCTTGGGAGATTTGGAAAATGGCCCGAGTCAAGACAGATCTGATGGGTCCTGGGAAAGGTCAAGCAGGGATGGGCGACAGGGGTGTTATTAAAAAACCCGACAAATAACATTGTGAGTGAACCCCCTGCCTCCTACCAGGCTGGACACGTAGGAAATAATCCCAGGTTATCAGCTGTTTTTGGCAGATCTCAAGGGTTTTCTCTGAGCCAGGGCAGCGCGTCTTCGAAGGGTTGGGAGACGCACAACAGGGGAAGAGACCTGAGCATGGCCAAGGAACCTTGGTGTTCCCAAGGACCTTCAGGCGTAACCCTCTGTGGCAGCACCTAATAAAATGTGAGTCAGCCACAGCCTGCTTGTCCTACTAAAGGGGTCAGATCTACTGCTAGGAAAAGCCTTACTGTGGAGCCGAGGAGACCTGGTAGGCAGCTAGTTGTGTCCCTGTCCCGGGTGAAAACTGCCAGGCGAGGTGATGGAGAAGACCTCTGGGGAGCCAGGGGCTGGAAGGGGAACCCCAGTTTGCAGGGGTGCAGCTCCTTTCCCCTCCTCTGTGCCTGCTTGGAATTTGTGTTTTCCAGATCTCATAAACTGAAAGTACTTGGAAAGGTAATTCAGTGACTCTGTACCACTTTGTGGGATCTCCTGGGGCTAATGTTTCTCGACCTCCTTTTTTCCTGACTATGAAGTTAGTGAATTAATTCTAATAATCAGAAAGTTTCTGGTTCCCACAGTGGGTTCATGTATCTCCCTCACCCCTAGTAGGTAAATTGTGGGATTGTGGCAATTTTGCCTGTCTGGTAATTTTGGCAGCATAAAGTTCCAGATAAGCACCTGCTGATTTTCTTTTTTTTTAAATAAAACTGGTGCTTGGATGAAGCTGATGACCAAAAGATCGAGATGGTTTTGCATTCAAATTGTAAAAATTTGTTCTTTGCTCACTCTGTGCAAAAAGGGGAAAAAACAAAGCCACTGCAGCCACAGAAACAAATAACCCATGTGGAAATGTGGAAAAGTCCTGACTTGAAAGCTTTGTCAAGAAGAAAAACAGCTAATGAGTCTCAAGGACTAAGGGAAAACTAGTACTCAGTAGAGTCCTGGCTACCTTTTTGCCTGCCTTTTGGCAGAAAATGAAGGGGGAAGGTAAAAGCAAGGGACATGACTGTGGTTTGGGTTCCAGAATGGCAAGGCAGGAAAAATCTGCAGAGAGAAAGAAAGAAATTAAGATTTGGGCTTGTTAAATAATGAGGATGCTTCATTCCTACTGAAGCCCAAGCAAAGCTGAGGACGCTTTAAACTGAAGCCTTTAAAGTGTATCAGTCTGCCCAAAGAGCTAGCTCTACCGTGCACATATATATTGTATGTTTTATGTATTGCAGGCTTGTTGGCCTCCTCACGAAGCTTTAATGTTAGGTGTTAAGTGAGTTTATGTCCTCCTGAACCAGAAAAGAGTTGGGGACGCAGCCAGACGGGCTCCTGCCGCTCTCGCATCCCAACTTTGTCTCTGTTTGTTACCAGGTACGATGCCATCCCGGCTCCTATCGCGGCACGCGGAGACATCTAACGGCCCCGTAATATACTGCAGAGGATGATACTGCGATGCACGACGTCACGCCAGCGTGCCTGAGCGATGACCTGGAGCAGCCACCTTTGCCGAGGAGCTCCAGCGATTGCACCCTGCGGCCGGCGCATCCTGGGA
>NW_010550364.1:6045-11166 GCF_000687285.1 Phaethon lepturus | reverse complement strand
CGGGGGCGCGCCCCGGCCGTAGCGGTAGGCTCCGCGGCCGGTAACGAGCTCCTCACCGACACCCCCACCTCGAAACTCAAGAGACAAACAGCTCCTGGGTTGTAGACGCTGCAGGTCAAACCCCTGGTAGATGTTGCCTCTTCGTTGCGGTTTTAATGCTTGTCGAAACCCGGCTCGTGCAATGGTGGTAGGTTAGAGGGGAGACGCAGCGATGCCCATGGTGGACCTGGAGGTGAATCCTCGATGCTGTGGGCGAAACCCAGGTGGGGTGCGTGAGCGTTTCCCACCCACCGCAGAAATCTGCAGCGAACCGCTGCTTCATTCGGTCCGCTCAGCTCCAGCGGTGCGTCCCACCCCTGAAAAGGGATTAAATAAAAACGGGGGGAAAGGAGGAAAGGGAAGAACCAACATGAGGAATTTCGCTCCACAAATAGGGAAACGTCTTGAACGTGCCACTGGCGTGTTGCTGCAGACAGCTTAAGCCGAGAGAAAATTCTTTGGCAGTGACATCAATTCAGCAGTAAGTAATGCATTTTCTAGGGCTGAGATTCAATTTAAGGTCTCTCCAATTAGTGCAATGGTACTCAAAAAAAAAAAAAAAAAATATCACCACACCAAAAAAAACCAACCCCAAAACAAAACGCCAATCAAAAATCCCAACAAGTGAGACTGGTTTTGTTAAGCTCTCGTCAGCCTGTAATTTAAAAGGGTTTTTTTCCCCCCTTTTTTCTCACTTTAACTGCTGTTTATGTCCTGAATTCTGCTAGAACTGCTTTGAACTTGGCTAGAAATCATCCCCCCGTCCACCAAATCCAGAAGATGACAATAATGTGTTTAGATGCTGAGTGACTCATCTGAGGCTTTGAGGCTCTTTAGCTTCTCCATGCTCACCCTTTCTACCTGCAAGCTGGGACCCAGCAGAAAGCACAGGTTCACTGGACGCTGGAGAAGGAGAGCAAGAAAAGGACAATTTTGAGCTGTGCATTCTTGAGAAATACGGCACAGAAAAATTTCTTTTTTTGTCTTCTGGTAATTTGTGCAGCTTTCAGCAGTCAGTGCTTTATAACCTCCCTAAACCAAAATCTACACCCAGACCACTGGGTTAGTAACCCTCAGCAAATCCCTCCTCCAGAAACTGTCACATTTTTTCACTCTACAATAAAAAAGAAGAATTAAATTGCCATAACTTTACAGGGAGCTCTCACTGCCTATGAATTTAAAACTAGCCTGGATAATGCTCTGGTGAAAAGGCAGTAAAGAACAGTTTTGTACCGGCAAGGGAAGGGCTTAAAAGTTTATTTTCTCGCTGAGTGCCTGGAGTTAGGCAAAACCCATCCCCAAAGGTTTCTCTGCTGGTGATGCAGTTTCAGGGATTGCCAAATACATACTCAACAGAGGACTAGTTTTCTAAAAATAGTGATTAGATCGTTAACTCTGTCTCTCTCTCTTGATCCAAATTAAGGCTGAGGACAGATCTGGAGCTGGTGGGAAAGGAAGGGGGGGTGCCACTGAGCTTTCCACCAGCTCTGTCCTCTCATCTCCTGCGGAGCAGGGCGAGGAGGAGACCTGCGGTGACCAGTGTGTTGACACCACCAGGGCTCCTCTCTTTAAATACAGTGTGGTTTAGGCTAAGGCACTGTTTCACGGCGGGGAGAACCTCAAACTTGAGCTGTTTTGGAGTAAATATGTGTATATGATCTTAACGTTGGGTTTGCAGGGTCTGCTGTGCCCGGCCACATGGGTGACCAGAGTCTGGCTCTGGCTGGGAAAAGGGGTTTTATCTCATGTGCCTCTTTGAAAACAAGATGTTGAATTAAGGCTGGTTGTCTTGATTCTGCAACGAAAGGAGAGAGGAAGGTGAAGGCAGCAGCTCATCCTAGCTCTTATAGACATGTCTCTCTTGCCAGGGTCAGCTCATGCTCGCTGGGTTTCACTCCTCTTGTGGGTGTCTGCAGGTGGATTGAGATGGTTTTGAGGTGGTCCACAGGTGTTTGGGGAGGGGATGCAGTGGGTGCTGGAGGCTTGCCCTGAGCATTTCCAACTCCACAGTGCCAGCTCTGCGTCAGCTCAACTTTTGAGCGATATGAGCCCTGGCTACTGACCTTGCCAACAGCGCCAGAAAGAGCTGTAAGCCGTGTCCGAGTGAAGACCAGTGGCTTTGCAGGAAGGTTTTAGGAGGGACTGGTTCAGATGAGGTGCAGCATCTGTCTTTGGGGAGGGGAGGTGCAGGGCACAGCAGGGATGATCTCTCCCAGACGTGATTCTTCAGGTTGAGGTTGGAGCACTCCGTGGAACAAGACGTGGAAGCAGTTTCCATAGCTGAGCTGCAACCCACACCTGAGGTGCCTTATCTTCATCTCTAATTGTATCTATTCACATGCAATCAAAAGCTGAGGGGTTTGGGATTAGATCTCCTCTGATGTTACCCCAGACAAAAGAGCAGCTGAGTGTAGAGTGTTTGTTTTGGGCGTTTGTGCCACGGCAGAGGAAGAGGCTGCAATGTAAAGTGGCTCCAAGGTCAAGCACATCCCAGCTTCATGTTGTGGCTCAGCTTTGCTTGATAAGTCGTCTCTCTTGCTTCCTTGCCTTGCTGTGACTGCTATGGACATAAAACCCAACAAATGGAAGCGCTGGGGGGAAAAGGTTTACAATAATACCGTCAGGATTAGATCAAAATAAAATAGGAAAACCTCATTTAGAAATCAACTGCCGCTAAATAATTAATCTCTCTCCCATGGACCTTATTCTCCTGCCTTGTGCTTCAACAACTAAGACTTTTTGGTTTGGGGAAAAAAAGGGGGTGGGGGGAGAAAAAGTTGCTTAAAAACTAAGTCAAAGGCTCCAACATGTGTTCTGGGCTGGTTGAATTCAAGATGAGGGCTTTAGGCTTCCCGTGGGAGCTCCCTTTCACAGCTCTCCCCTAATCCTCTGGAAATCGCCTGTTCCCTACAGCTGTTGGTTGGCCAGATAAACTATTTGTTCAATTATTCTTGGCCGAGATGGCGCAGGCTGCCTCAAAGGCTGCCGGCTCCAGCCCTGGGTCCACTTCAATCACCTTCGGAGGAGCCCCAGCCCGTTTGAAGCCCACCATCCTCCTCGCAAGACCGTCTCTGCTTCCGCCCCCGCATCCTTTTTTATCTCGCCACGACATCCCCAAGCGCGGCCGACGATGTTCCCGTGCGGCTGCAGGGGCGGGTTGGGAGGGCGGCTCCGGTGTCGGAGCGCCTGGGCGAGAAAATAATTACAAATGAAAGAGAGATTAGCAGAAGCTGTTGCAACAAATGCTGCTGAAATGGTTTCTGGAGCGCCGGCGGTCCCTTCTAACGGGAGAAGTCAGCTGCAGCTGCCATCCCTATGGCGATGCCGAGAAACACGGGTCCCGCTGGGACCCCGGCATGAAAGCCGAAGACCCGACAAACCGCAGCTCGGGGGGACGAGATGACGGACCGGGGCAGCTTCGCGTCATACAAATGGACCGGTAATTAACACAAAATTTTTTTGTACATTTGTCTGCCCCCTTCCGCCTCCGTCCCCCAGTCTCGGCTTTTGCAGAAGCGTTCAAACCCGTCTAGTAAATGGCACGCAGCTGCTGAAAGACGGCTCTTGCCTGGCGCTGGGAACGGCGCTGGCTTCACCTCGCGAGGGGTCTGAGCCTTCGACCTCTCCGAGAGGGGCATGCCATTCCTAAGTGGTTTGTCCTCACCACAGGTAGGGCCCCGTTTCACTTTGCCAAACCTTCCCCCATTTAACCGAAAGGTCAGGATAACACATCGTGGTTATCTAGACGCCTCTGTTGCGCAGGACGTGCGGCAAAACCCTTGACGGTCCTTGGACGAGACCTTAAATAGTCGGTCATTCACGGAAGGAGGAGAGATGGCTTCTGTCAGGTTGTTCCTGCTGGGTGCAAGGCTGAAAGCGTCCCGCATGTCTGCCCGTGCATGGCTTGGCCCAGCCAGGTGGGTATATCTGATGGAGCCGAGGTGCGAGACGGATGGGCGTCTGCACCGCCAGAGAGGGTGCAACAAAATACCGCTTCCCTTGGTCACGTTCTTCCTTAATTCCTGCGGCTGTGGAAGAGCTAACTCGGTCCTCGTGTGCGTCATGCAGGCATGAGGTGAGCGATGAACGAGAGCTGTGAAAAGTGGCAATGGCCAACTGGTCAGCATGCTAATTATGGTCTTTTCTTCCCCAAAAAATCGAAGCTCAGGGCTAACTAGTGCCCAGTATTTCTGTGGAAAGGGGGGGAGGGTTATTTGGAGGAACAAGATGCGTAGGGACAAGCGAGTATTGTTTATTAGGCTGTTCATCTCCTGGCGTGGTTGACTCAGGGTAATTTCACCTTGACGGCCAAGGCCACAGGACCGTGTCAGGGACAGGAAGGTCACCAGGAAGGATACACAATCCCTGGAAATCTCAATGTGGGAAGAGTGCAGGCAGCGTGCTTTAGTGGCTTGCAGAGAAATGACTCAAAAATGAAGCAGAGAGCCTGGAAGAGTCGCCCCAGCTGAGCATCCCCTTTTCACCAGGCTCAGCGATAGGTGACCATCAGGAGGGGCAGCAATCCTGCTAGCATGCAGGCAGGGCAAGGGTACAAGCAAGAGGCCATGACAAAGACGGCATCCTTGCCTTCTCCTGGCCATCTGGCCTCACGCTAACCAAAGGGAATGACAAGTTGGGTTTTCTTTCACCAATAACACTTTAATCACCAGCTCTGACACTATAGGCAGCCTAAAAAATACTGTCTTGCAGCCTGGACCTAGGAGGAAGCCCTGCCTTGATGACCAAGGCATGGTCAAAGCTTGGTAGTCCCGTGGGATTAGGCGTGTTTCCCTTTTTCTCCAGACTCCAAGTTTCGTCCCGGCAAGAGGAGATACCAGCTGCGTTGCCGTCAGAAGTGGTATGGGACAAGGAGAAAGGCTACGGTGAGATGCGCTTCCCTTCGGGCTCGTCTGTCTGCCTGCAACCATCCAGGGCTCGCTTTTTCCCCCAATTTCTAGAGTCAAATGGGACGTGCAACTTCGCCACGTCTGCATCTTTCTCCCAACCTCCCCCTCTTATCCCCCCACCCCTCACCCATCCTCCCTCCATCGCCCCCGGGTCCCTTCCAGCTGCTCCCTGCGT
>NW_010550364.1:5052-5933 GCF_000687285.1 Phaethon lepturus | reverse complement strand
ACTTTGAAGCACCCGCCCGCGCTCGGCGGGGACAGCTGGGCCGTGCCACAATCCCCTCGGCCCTTTGGGCTAAGCCAAGCATTTTAAAATAGTGTCCCCCCCCCTCCTTCCCCTACCCAACGGTGACAACTGCGCAATTATTTTAGACGCTGTTTACGGACCCGTGGCGTAACGGGAGCCCGCGGGCAGCAGGGAGGAATGGGAGGTGGTGGGCGAAGGGGGCTGGGGGAGAGGGGGGGCAGCCCTGTGTGGGTTTCACCCTAATTAGCAGCCCCCTCGTTTCTCACAGGGGTGGCTAAGGGTGCTGGAAAACTCGTTTATGCCTGCAAAAGACGCAGCGCCAAAGAGATCAGTGGCTGAAAATAGGCACTTTGCTGCAACCCGTCTTTTTTTTTTAAGGATGGTTTGAAACCCCTTGGCATTTGTTTTAGGGCTCACCAAAGGGCAATGCTACCTCCTGGCTGGAAAAGGCGGGTTGGGGCAGCGGGTGGGGATGGAAACCGCGCTGGGTGATGCCTCGCCCTGTGCCTCAGTTTCCCCGTCAGCAAAAGAGAGGTGCGTGGAGGGCACAGCCCTAGAAAAGGAGGGGCAAGGACCAGATTAGAGCTGTCGTCTTAAGACCGTGCCCAGCAGCCCAGCTGCTTAGCAGCGGGGCTCCACTAGTGGGAAAGCCAGCCCCGAAACGGGGATGCAGAACCCCGTCCCCCAGGCCTGCACCCTCGCACCCCTGAGCATCCCTCGGCGGTGCGGGAGCTTTCCGCGAGCCCTCAGCACCACCTAGTGTTCCCGAATTTTTCTGGGGTTCATTTCTGCACACCCGAGAGACGTCTGGCCACGCCGCGTGCCGGCTGGGCCCCAAGGGTGGGGGACCCGCCGCCGCC
>NW_010550364.1:0-5022 GCF_000687285.1 Phaethon lepturus | reverse complement strand
CCCCCCCCCCCCCATTTGCTGCCTCTTTCCTCCCGTTTAACGCCACAAAATCCTTTGTGCAAAGTCTCAGGTGTGAAGGCTGCTCCCCAAAAACCCAGCACCCACTTTCCCACGGCCCTGCCAAAGCATCCTCCTTCGTGGGCACGGATTTACAGAGCTTCACGTCTGCAGAGCTTGGGGAGATGCTGGTTTGTAGCACATCGGGGCTGTATTTCTCTTGCTAAAGGTCAATAAATACCAGGTTTCAAATTTGCTCTTGTCCCCTGGCCCCGGTTATGGTTTTTGATGAAAAGCAGCTTTTAGGGTTGATGGGGATGCTGCATATTAGCAGAAATTATAAATGTTTGCTCAGGAAAGAGAGTTGGAGCCGGAGTGCTGGGCAGGAGGATAACAGCGGGCAAAAACTCTAAGGACGATAAATACGGGGAAGAAGAAAAAGTAAATATCAGTATTAACAATGAGAAAGCAAATTGTTCTGTGTAAACGTGCCAAAATGAACTAATTTTCCTTTTCTTTTCAGGTGGAACTACCCACCACATCTGCTCCTGCCGGTCCCTCGCAGCTGCATGTCCCCAGTACCCTCACCTTCAGAGACATTTATTCTTACTCCAGGTGCTCAAGAACAACGAATTCCCAAATAAATGCCGCTTTTTTTAATAGGTGACATGGGGTCGAGCACAGCCATGGGGGGCTGGGGAGGTGACATTCCTCCCTCCGCCACCGAGATGTGCCCTTGCTCCACTCACTGCTGAATGGAGGCTTGAAGGAGGGGGGGAAAAACCAAAAATCAAACCTCTGGGAAGTTGTTTGGTGGTTGGATTTTTTTTTTTCCTTTTACTTTGCCCTTCCTCTGCCTGCACCAGCTCCCTTTAAAAGGGCCTGGGAATAAATGACAATTTATTTAGTCGAGAAGCGCTGCAGTTGTGTCAAGCATGCTTGGTGTGGGAATAACAGGGATTTTTCTCCCAGGATTTGCAGATTTAATTTCTCCTGGCTGCCAGGGGCAATACCAGTGGCACAGCCCTAAGGCAGCTGCGGGCAGGGCAGGGGCCGCCCAGCTCCCCACGGGCTGCCTGTACCTCTCCCGGCCGGCTCTCACCCCTCTCCCAAGTGGGGATGGAGGTGGCTTCATCAAGCATTTTGCTGCCTGCCTCCTCCTTTTGCTCCGCCTCGGCCGAGAGTTATTTTTTTTACCCTGCTTGCCCCTGTTAAAATTTCCCACGGAGTTTTGCCCACTTTGTGCTCCCTTTTCCGTGTAATCGCTTTAACCTTTAGCCTTCGCCACCTCTCCCTGTATCTCCCTTTCTGTTGCTTTTCACCGGTTTCTTGCCCTCCACCTTCGCTTTCTCTTACGTTTCTTTTCTCTGGCTACGCAATCTTCTCTTTAATGATCTTCTGTCCCTTATTAATGCGTTTGCCTTGTCCAAGCACGCTGCAGCACTGGCATCCAGCTGGGACTGATGCAGTTTGAATCACGTCGTGGCTGAGCTCTCCCCGCTTTTATTTACTCCCAGTCCCCTCTCGCCTGTTTTTACCCAGCCGGGGTCTCAGATCTGTTCACGAAGGGGCTGTAATAGAAACCTTTGGGGATTTTTCTTTGCTTGCTCTTTCTTTGTTTCTTTTTCTTGCTTTCTTTGCCAAGCTCTGCCCCAAAGCGATCCCTTTTCGGTCCGGCCGTGCACGGATGCTGTTTGCTCTCTGCAGCTGCAGATGTGCCGTATCGGTTTTATTCATCTTCTCCTTTTGCCATCTGGCAAACTCCTTCCTCGATGTCTTTGCGAGGGAACAGGGCGTTTGCAAGAATTGGGTCACATTTCGAGCGGAGTTCAACCAACCCCTCACCATCTCCTTTTGCTAATTCCCCATTTGTGCCTCCCCAGGGCTCTTTTCACCCCCCTGCTTGGGGACTAAAGCTGCCCAGGGTGAGGAGTAAGTGGTGCTGACGGGAGTTTGGAGGCAGCTCCAGGTCTCTGCCCCTTCCCCTGCTGCAAGGTACTCCGGCACCATTGCAAACCCGGGTTGCAAGCGATGGGCGAGCGCTCGGCTGACAACGCCGAGGTGGGAGGATGCTTTGAAGGGCTCCTTCCCTGGGTACCGGCAAGGCTGACGGGACCGAGCTGCTTGCTCTTGCATCTGTGGGAGGTGGCTCGCTTAAAAATGGGAGGATGTAGGTATGCAACCATTTTCCTGCAGATATATCACCCGCGGCGGGCGCTACGTTGCACGACACCCACTCATTTAGGCAGGTTTCACATGCGCCCGGGGTGGGTGCAGGCGGCAGGGAAAGGCAAACAAGGTGTCGTTATCTTGGTTGGAAAACACGTTGATATCCCAGCGAGGGACCACGTCAATACCTGTGGCTGGGTGAGTGTGCCAGGCAGCTCTCCAGCTTGCTTTCCAATTTTCCTGCATCTTAAAATTGCAGGCAACCTGTGCAGCTCATCCCTCCGGATGCACGTCCGCACGGCAGATGACTCTCTCACCCATCCCCTCTGCCAGCACACAAAAACGAGGGAACTAATTTCCTGGCTCCGACACTCCATCATTTCCCCATTTCTCCAAGCAATTAATCCTGAGCTCTTCCCAAGCAAATTTACGCATCGCTCCCTCCTCTTCCTATTGCACGCTCCAGCCTGTATCTAACACTGCATCCTTGGCGACTGCGGGTACCAAAGTGTGTATTATCTTCCCAGAGGGCATCCTGAGATGTTTCCCAGAGCTGCAAACTCCTGCTTTCCTGCTCACTCCCTGCGGATTTTCATGGCGGTGGGAAGAGACGGGCAGGCTGCTGTTTGCTGATTCTGCATGGGATAGACAGGGAGAAAATAGACATCGGGAGGTGGAAAATTAGAGATGGGCAGGACACAAAACAGCTTCTTGAGGCCTCCAAAATTCCTAGAATAGGAACTGTGAATTTTTTCCAGGACTGATCTCATGTGAAGGCAATAAGATTTAGAAAAGAGGAGGCTGAGGGGAGCCCTCATCGCTCTCTGCAACTACCTGAAAGGGGGTTGTGGTGAGGTGGGGGTTGGTCTCTTCTCCCAAGGAACCAGCAATAGAACGAGAGGAAATGGCCTCCAGTTGCACCAGGGGAGGTTTAGATTGGATATTGGGAAACATTTCTTTACTGAGAGAGTGGTCAGGCATTGGCACAGGCTGCCCAGGGAGGTGGTGGAGTCACCATCCCTGGAGGTGTTCAAAACATGTGTAGACATGGGACTTGGGGACATGGTTTAGTGAGCATGGGGGCGTTGGGTTGACGGTTGGACTTGATGATCTTCAAGGTCTTTTCCAACCTTAATGATTCTGTGATTCTGTAACCAGGACTCGAGCCCTGGCTTTATTTTGGCTGGGTGTGTGGTGCAGCGTGGTGACCAGGACTGCCACCTCCAGTGGTAGCCCAGTGCCTGTGGCTGGTGGGAGGCCAAACTCTGGACAAAGGTTAGATGAGTTTCTACTCTTTATGTGTGATTTCAAGGCTGTTTAAGCGACCGTGAGGGTTTTAAGGGCTCTAGTGAAGATACAGCTATAAATCAGAGATGACTTTGGGGTTTGGTGTGTTTTATGGGGAAACGGTTGCTCTGGACCATGTGGAAGTGAGACATTTTGCTGAGGCTGGATTCTGTTTAGCCCTCAGCTCAGGGATGGTCTTTACTACAATAAATACACATGAAGAGGTTATTTGTTTCCTTATAGTAAGATCCACCCCCACACACCCCCTGCGGTTTCATTCTGCAAATATTTGACGGTGCAAATTTCCTGGTGGCCAAGAAACACCAACAGGATGCAGGAGAGCCTTCGGTCGGGGCAAATGTCCATTTTGGAATCAAAAGGTTTAGCTAAAGGTTTAGTTTTTAGCTCAACTCCGCCTTTCAAGATGAGAGGAGCTGTGGGATTTATGTACCAGGCCCAGCAACTTCATCGCTAATGATCAGGATTTTTTCATGACATTTTTGGTGTCTCGTTTGCATTTTTTGACTTCCCCTGTTTTTTTTTCTTGCTTGTACAGAGAGGCAGCAACTCCCCAGCTAAATAATTCTTCATATTTCCAGGCCCTCCTTCTGACCACTGGTTTTCCTCCCATTTATTTCTCAACCTCCGTTTCAGGTGTAGGGTTTTTTGGGGGTAAAGCTTCCCATGCGCCTGCGGCACCCCGATTTATTCCAGGGGTTTGCAGGACACACATTAAAATGGCAGCAGGCTCCTAAGACATACATGAAACAATTTAATGGAGGAGGAAAAAAATTAACTAGAGAAAAGAAATGCCTGCAGCTTGGCTTTTGCCGCTGGAAAATTTGAATCACCCCACTTGAAAAAACACGCACAGTTTGGGCATCCAACCCCACCACTTGATAAAATCAGCAGTGAGAGGATGCCTGCGGGATGCTTCCTCCCTTCCAGCATTTCCCACCTCTCCCAGTGATGAGAAAGGATGAATTAATGGATAATTATTTTTACAAGAAGTCGCCTGTTTAAACAACGTTGCTGGACAGAGCGAGGGAATAGATTTGATCCTAATAAATCAAAATAGTAATAGTAAAAAAAAGGCAGGGGAGTGCCAGACAGCACTTCTAACCGTGAAGTCATTTATGAAACACGGTGAATATATTTAAAACATTAAAATTCGGCTTTCTTACTACAAATTCCCTGCGGCAGGTGTATTTGCTCTCAGTGATGTAAGTACCTGAGCTGCTCCGTAAAAATGAGTTAAACCCAGGGCTATTGTACAGAAGGCTCTGTCTGCTGCTCCTACAAATAGCGATAATAATGCTTACCTCTCTCCCGAGGGCGTCGTGGGGGTTAATTATTTAACATTTGTAAAGCACTTGCAGTGCTGGAGATGAAAGTGGAAAGTATTATTAAGAATAAACTACGTTTGATAGCAGGCCCGGTCAGAAAATGGCATGCGGAGTTGAAAGAGGGGTTATGAGCGGGGATCCCCGGAGGAGCATCCGTCACGACCTGGGAAGCACGGAAAACGAAGTGCTTCAAAGAAAATAACCTATTCTGCAGTGGTTTGGG
>NW_010550363.1:450-681 GCF_000687285.1 Phaethon lepturus | reverse complement strand
GGGACGAACGCTCCCCGCCGAGGCCGAGGCCGGCACCCGCCTGTGCTCACGCCTGCCTGCCCAAGCCTGCTCCCATTGTCTGCAATAACCTCTGCTTTTTACGATACGATTTGCAACCACTTTATAGCCTCAGCTACTAAGTGTTTTCTGCAGAGGAAAAATGCTTTATAATGAGATCTTAAGGGAGGCAGTTGCATGCAGTAATTATTACATGAGTGGCATTTGAAGAGC
>NW_010550363.1:0-310 GCF_000687285.1 Phaethon lepturus | reverse complement strand
ACCCGGCAGGCTGGATGCAAGGCCCTGCTGCCAGCAGTGAGCCCACCCACGTGGGGAAGGGACCTCGGGTTCAGCGGGAGAAGGGGGACAACGTGGGAACAGGGGTCCGCTGAGAGGGGCTGGGTGTGCACCACCCCTGTACATCCTCCTCCTGGGGACGGCCCTGGGGCTGGGAGCACCACATCCCCCCGGAGCCGGCCACGGTGCTGAGCGACGGTGCTGCCAAGGCACGGGAACGCCCACGGCCCTGGTGGGAGCAGCCTGGCACAGCCCGCCCTGGCTCCGAGGACGAAGCGCAGGCTGGGGCTCG
>NW_010550362.1:9205-9660 GCF_000687285.1 Phaethon lepturus | reverse complement strand
GTCCGCTCCGCGGCCCGCAGGAGGCCCAGGCGGGATCAGCCTTGAGCCCGCGTTGTCTTTCCCCCCCGCAGCAGCAAGGTCTCCCGCGACACCCTGTACGAGGCCGTGAAGGAGGTGCTGCAGGGCAGCAAGACCAAGAAGCGCAAGTAGGAGCCCAGCGCCATGACAGGACCAGGCGTGTCGCAGGCCCCAGCGCTCGGCTGGGGTCTCGCTCTCCCCCAGCCCGGCTGGGCCCTCACCCCCTGCACCGCTTTCCTCTCCGCTCAGGTTTGTGGAGACGGTGGAGCTGCAGATCAGCCTGAAGAACTACGACCCTCAGAAAGACAAGCGATTCTCCGGCACCGTCAGGTTCGACATCCTCTTGCTCCCACCCAGCCTTCAGCCTGTGCCTCCCCGCTGCTGCCCGGCCCTGCCGCAGGGCAGGCTGGCTGCCGCAGCAGGGGGGCGCGGCGCTG
>NW_010550362.1:4551-9174 GCF_000687285.1 Phaethon lepturus | reverse complement strand
GGTAGTTCAGACCACCTCGGCTAAGCGGGTGTGGCTGAACGGACCCCTACCCTGGGTCTTAAAACATGAGGGGAGGTGTGGGAGGCCCCTGTGCTTTCCCCACCGACCTGCTGGAGAAGGCAGGTTAGAAGCTGTGGAGGAAGATTCCCAGGCGCTGTGGTAAGGTATCTCCATGATGGCTCCCTTGGAAGCGTGTGTGGTGCTGGCTGGTCATAGTAATTCAGATCTTCTGTCCCCAGGCTGAAGTCAACTCCACGGCCCAAGTTCTCGGTCTGCCTCCTGGGAGACCAGCAGCACTGTGATGAGGCCAAAGCAGTTGACATCCCTCACATGGACATAGAAGCTCTGAAGAAACTCAACAAAAACAAGAAGCTGGTGAAGAAGCTGGGTGAGTAGTGGTGTGGATTGGGCTCAGAATACCCGGGCTGGGTAAGCAGGACGGTTTTCCCTGTGCTCAGATTTCCACCTCATGGTTAACTCTAGGGAATAGAAAACTGGCCAGAGTCAGCCTGAAGTACAGAAAGCTGTCTTCATGCTACTCAGAAGAGCCAGCAAACCATTACCAGTGCAGAAGGTCTGACAGATGAGTCCTCCAGGAGTGAGGTTGATTGCGTTCTGGAAGAAAGGGGTACAGGGAAATGTTCCTGTTTCTCTGGAAGTTTCACCTTTAGCTGGTGTTCCTCGCTTGCCTGGTCAGGAAGCTGGAGTGCAGCAAAAGCAGAGTAAAGCTGGAGGCAAAATTGTGGTTTAGTCCTGCAGTACTTAAATGAACAGAAGGAAACTTGCTAATTTTCACTTTGTAAGAGAGAAAACTCTTCTCTCCCTACAAAATCAAAGTCATTTTGATACATACCTTAGGCAGACAAGAAGAACTTCCCACTCAATCCGTAATTAGCCATGGAACCATATGCAATTAGGAAATGACATAGGATACCACGGCTGCTAGCTAAGCCTCTCCGAGATGTGTGATCCAGCCACACATGCACAGGCTGCAGGAGGAGGCTCCTGGTAGAGCTCGGAGTTCAGCATCGGTCCCCTGTGGCTTAATAGATGCTTCAGGGACACTAACTGCATACAGAAAGGGCATGGACTGCTGTCGGGTTGTGAAGCTGGGTGCTGGCAGGCTTGGCTGATGTGTCAGGAGTAATTTCTATATATTAGTAAAAACTGCTTTATTTGAGCTAGTCGGGACTCTGGGGATGTGGAAATGCGTATGTGAGGGAAGGAGCAGTGCAGCCTCAGCTGAGCTGTTAGTTGCAGGCTCTGTGTAGGAGCCAAGTCCCTCCTGACCTGCATTTGTTCCCTCCTCACAGCTAAGAAGTATGATGCCTTCCTGGCTTCCGAGTCCTTGATCAAGCAGATTCCTCGAATCCTGGGTCCGGGCCTGAACAAAGCCGGCAAATTCCCTTCTCTCCTCACTCACAATGAGAACCTGGTGGCCAAGGTTGATGAGGTCAAATCTACCATCAAATTTCAGATGAAGAAGGTAAAGCAGGGCTTCTCCTCTCCAAGGCAGCAACATACCTGAGGGTTATTTGTGGCGGGTGGTCACTTGTATGTGGCTGCCATGTCTGGTCTGGGCTGTAGGTGTCCCTCGAGCACCTTCCTAAAACAGCAGCCGGTGAGAAGCACCCAGTGCTCTCCTCTGCAGTGAAGGGAGACAGTTCCTGGAGCGTTCAGCTGCTTAGCTGGAAAGGAGGATTAATTCATCTGTGGTTGAAAGATCTTAGAGCAAACGATTAGGAGATGATCTTGATGTTTTAATGCCAAACACAATCAGTCATAATTAAGGCTTCTTACAGTAAGTGGGTGACACTTGCAGGGTGGGGCCCCCGGGCCAGGCATGCCCCCCTGGGTCCGTGCATGCAGTGGTGCTTTGCCAGAGGCAAGTTTGGGACTCGGAGCAGCTCTGTGGATCTCTGCTGTTGCTGTCGAGAGATGTCAAAGCAAGCTGACTCTCTAAAACCAAAATAACCCTGTTCAGGCATTTTAATCTCGTGTCAGCGGTCTAAATGTGACTCACGGGTATTAGTCTGAATTAACAGCTCTGCTAGCTGAGGTGCATCCTTGGACTCCAGCTGATCTGGGCCTGGGGGCACAACAACTGGGAGGACACAGCAAATGTGATAGTTTGCAAATGCTCAGGCATTTTAAGTAACTGAGCTAATGATGTCCTGACACTTGGCCTGTCAGCTCGCTCGTAAATCCTTTTGTCTTCAGCCTGTGGGGAACATTCCCTTACAAGCTTCTCAGTGAGGCTGGCAGGCAGAGGCTTGGCCTCTGTGTTATGCACAAGAAAGAAAGGGCTGGTGCCCAAAACAAAAAGTGAAGCTGGCGCCATGCTTAGCAGTCAAGTTTGGAGCTAATCATCTGTACTGCGCTGTGTTAGCGGTTTGCAGGGCACATGCCAGCGCTGCCTAACGAGCAGGGTGTGGGAGCCGAGTTAAACCCGAGGTCTGCTCCCGCTCCAGCACAGCTCGTTGCATGTCCTTCCCGGTTTGCCCATCTCTGGGAGGCAGCGGTGCTCCCTGCCTTCTCTAGGTCAGCTGTGCACTCTGAGCCTTGCTGCTGTTCAGAGGTGGCATCCAGATGCTGCCAGACACATTCATGGGAGCCACATGCCAGCTACAAGGAGCTCTCTGGAAACACCCACGAATAAGCTGGAGAAGTCACATCCAGCTGACAGAACACGAGATAATTTGATGCCCTGATGAGTTTAGATAAGGGCTGGGCTGTTCTGTCAATCGTTTAACTGTAATCTTTAATTTCCCTGCAAAACCTCTACCTGCATGAGTGATGCTGGTGTCCTTGTCCCCCAGGTGCTCTGTCTGGCTGTGGCTGTCGGTCACGTGAAGATGACAGAGGACGAACTTGTCTACAACATCCACCTGGCCATCAACTTTCTGGTGTCCTTGCTGAAGAAGAACTGGCAGAACGTGCGTGCTTTGTATATCAAGAGCACCATGGGGAAGCCCCAGCGCCTGTATTAATTGGGCAGCAATAAACTTTTAGGACACCCTACAGCCGTGTGTTTGGTTGTATTCCTCAAAAGCTTGTTGGGAAGAGTTTGCTAAAGAACTACTCGCGCCCTTGCGGCAAGAAAGGTCTCCAATGCTGTGTTCAGCATTCATGTCATGAGTAGGGATCGTGCCTAAAGAACTACTCGCGCCCTTGCGGCAAGAAAGGTCTCCAATGCTGTGTTCAGCATTCATGTCATGAGTAGGGATCGTGCCTAAAGAACTACTCGCGCCCTTGCGGCAAGAAAGGTCTCCAATGCTGTGTTCAGCATTCATGTCATGAGTAGGGATCGTGCCCCATGGTGGGGACACGAATTCAGGTTGGAACATCTGACTCTTGTCAGAGCTTTTGAGGGAAGGAGCCTGGGCATCCTGCGGTCAGAGCAGGGCGGGGAGGTGGAACAGCTCTGCTCACTTCCCACAACAAGCAAAAGGGCACTGGTTACCATGGCGTAGTGGCGGCGTAGTGCGACTGCTCGCCAGATGCGTGGTAGCCCCAAGGTCCCCCAGCTTGCCCACAGAGGGGACCCTTACCTGGTGCTGCAGTTGCCTGAAGTCACCCTGTGCCAGCAGCCTCCTTGTTCTGGGGGGCTCTTGTATTTATAGGTTTCTGCTGCCCCACACCACAACCAATGACTGGGGCTGGGGGATCCTGCCCAGCAGCAGCTCATGAGGAGTTAACGGGCATCTTGCAGCTGGTCCCAGTTACCCACAGGACCCAGAGGAGTGGAGGGTGCTGGGAGGTGTTGAGCTGCAGCTCAGCGAGGGGCTTGGGGCCAAGGTGAAGGGTGTTTTCCATCCCCTCTTAGCTAGCCCGTGTCTGACTCTGTTCTAGGCTAAAAATGAGATAGGTTGCATCTACTTAATGTATATAAATAAAAACATGGGGTAATGACTGGTGAGCTTATGGAAGCGTGTAGGATTTAAGCTTCTGGAAAAACAACTCTCCTAATGGCCCGAGCTTGTCCTAGCATCCAAGGGAACAAAACAATGAAAATGGCTTTGGATCCTGCTGTTAGAAACCTTTAAAATAAGCGTCAGAGCCAGTTTCTGAAAGATCAACACAACACCAAGAAATTCCATTTAATAATTAAAAAAAGACAATACAAAATGCAAACATTTCTTTTTACAAAGTTCAGATACATTTTTTTTCTTTTAATCAAGTGCAAATAACTTCATGAACTACATCTTTTGCATTACTTTTTAATCTTTTTTGCTGGAGATGGTAAGTTGTGGCCCGCTGCAAAAGGCAGATATAAATATTCCAACATGAAAAAAAGAACAAAAAAACCAACAACTGTTATTTATGTTCACCGCTTTGAAACATTCAATACATCCGAGAGGTGGCTGATGATGCAGTTTTCAGCCTTTCAAACCTTTTCCGAGGTGTGGGTGTGGGTGAAAGAGGGGCTGAACTGCAGTGGGGTGCTTCTGGTGGACTTTTGGGGCATTTGAGATATTTGGGGAAAAGAGGTGGAGAAGACCTCACCGGGTGTCTTTGGCTATTACAGGAGGATGTGCTGCCCCTCCAAAACTGCTTTAGGGGCGTGGAGGTGGTCGGTGCAGTGACAACGGTGGCAACCAGGACACCCCGAGGCTCTGGGAG
>NW_010550362.1:2629-4515 GCF_000687285.1 Phaethon lepturus | reverse complement strand
CACCCCCGCCGTTAAATCACGAAGAACTAATAAACTCCTCCGTGAGCACGAGTGGCTGCATCCACCGGGGCCACCGCAGCGGGGTTAGTCGTTCCCGGGTTGTTTTCATTTTTCTGCTGGTGTGTTGTTTTTTTTTTTTTTTTTTTTAATTTCTAAATATGAAAGACCCTTTCAACGGTCACTGCTCTGCTGCGACTGCCCCGGAGCAATAACCGCCCCCCCCCAGTCCCTACAACAGCTTTTGTGCATCAAAGCAGCTGCTTTCAGACACCAACCAAGTGACAAACAGCTCAGCCCACAGATGTCGAGCTTCCAAACAGGCTGGGAGCCGGGCGGCAGGAGGGGTAAACCCACAGCTGGGATGAATCAGGACAGACTTTTCCAACCGACGCATGTCAGGGACAAACCTCAGCCCCCTTTGCCAGCGCTCACCCGCCTGCAGCCCCTAACAGAGCCCAGGAGAAGCTCTCGGGGTGCTGGAGCAGCACGGGTTGAGGAGGGAAAACATGGGCGAGCAGCTGCCTCCTGGTTTCGGCGAGGACTGACCCGGGCGGAGGTGCAGAGCAATAAATAATTGGTTCATTAAGAGCAGGGCTCACCCCAGATGTGGTCAAAGGGACAGGGAGAGACAAGCAGGGACGGGGACGGGAGGGGACCTGCCAACAGGAAAGCTGCAGGCAAGTCACCCACAAGTGCCAAGTCCTGGCAGCTTCAGGTCTTCAAGAGGATGAGGATGGGGATGAAGGCGCAGGGAGGTGACAGCCGAGAGCCGGTGGCAGGGCTGGAAAGGGAGCGAGGCTTGGGGAGGAGGAAGAGGGGTGACGGGTGGCAGCGGTCTCCTGTCCCCAGGGGTCCTGTCTGGCTGCGTGAAGATGCTGGGGGACAAACCCAACGGTGACATCCACTCATCACCGTCCCCAGCTGTGCCTGTCTGTGAAGCTGGGGTGGCAGAACAGGGTCCCCCGGGATCCTCTCCCCCCTCCCTGGGGAGGGGTCCCGCAGCATCCCAGCAGGACGAGCACGTGGAGAGGGACGGAGCCAAAAGCATCTGAAGAGACTTGGAAGCACAAAGCTTCCCCAGAGCCGGGGAGGGAAGACTCTCCCTCCAGAGACCTCCACACCTTCCCAGCGTGGCCCCCAGACCCTGCCTCGGGACCTGCCCCCGGTCTCCCCGGGGTCTCAGCTCGTCCCTGAGCCCCTGCAGGGAAGCAAAACGGTTTGCGACAAGCAGGTGACGGGGCTTTTGCATCCTCCCCGCAACGGGGCTTGAACAGCCCAAACCGCGCAGGATCGGCTCGAAAGCACGCGGCCACCGCGGCCGCCCCATCTCCTCCGTGGCCGGACCGGGAGGCCTCAGCCCCCCTGCAAAAACTCACCCCATCGCTCGCCGAGCAGGAGAGGCACCATCTCCCCGCCGAACAGGGGGTTTTATCGGGGACAAACGCGGCAGAAAAGGTTGCGAGGCCTGAAGACGGCATCCCGCCGGTCGGCGGCAGCCCAGGGCTGGCTTTGCTTTGGCTGGGTGGGTGGGTTTGTTTGTTACAAACGCACATTCTCATTTCTCAGGCAGGTATAAATATTGTCGTTTCTAGTAGAAAAAAAAAACCAACAAACTTCCCTCTAAATAATATAAAGAAGACTCAAATGATTGCACTTAATACATATGAAAAAGGTAGAAAGGAGGATATCCTAGTGCACAAACATTTACTCCTGCTCTTCACAAAGCTTGCTTTTCCGAGTTACTCTTTGGCAGAGCTTGTAAGAAAGTCTGGTTTCTTGGCACAAGTGTCTGGGGTGGGGAGTGAGGGGAAAAAAAACGAACCCGGCTGAAAGTCCTTCTCCTTTGCTCCCTGTTTTCTCCCGTGCAGCCAGACATTGTTCTCCGG
>NW_010550362.1:2390-2608 GCF_000687285.1 Phaethon lepturus | reverse complement strand
CCCCGGCGCGCCCCGCGGGCGGGCCGCCCCCGGGGCCCGCCACAGTTGCCGTTTGCTGGCGTGCTTTGCCGATCTCTCCTTTAAATTTGCTTTTTAATCAAGTACGCTTTTTAAAATTCTTTTCCCCCGCTCTCTGCAAAGCGATGCCGATGATACCCATGCCCCGGGCGCTGCGATAAATGCGGTGTTACCTTCTTGCCATCCTCCGCAAAAGGCCG
>NW_010550362.1:1686-2112 GCF_000687285.1 Phaethon lepturus | reverse complement strand
CCCCCCCGGCCGGGGGCACGGCTCTGCGGGGAGCGGTGGAGAAATCGTGGGGGGACGTCTGCAGGGTGAGAGGTGGCGGTCCTGCCGGAGCCGAGCGGAGGAAGGAGAAAATCGGAAAGGAGAAGGAAGGGAGAAGAGGGTTTCCTTGGCTGCACAGGGGGCTATTTGTAAGGCCGGAGGAAGCTGGAGACTTTGGAGCGGAGGAGTTTGATGAAGGAGCGAGGCAGCATCTCCTTGTGCTTCTCCGTGTACTTGAAGTAGTTCTGGGGGTGTGCCAGCACGTCGAAGAAAGCTTTGATGAGCTTCTTGTCCTGCGGGGAAGCCAAGCCGGAGGGGGGGTCACCATCCCACCCCCTGCAGCAGCTCTGAACCGAAGCCACGAGTGCCGGGGGGGGATGGGGGCACCCCCGAAGGGAAGGCTGACCC
>NW_010550362.1:494-1656 GCF_000687285.1 Phaethon lepturus | reverse complement strand
GAAGGCTGCTCCTGCATGCCCGCGTCCCCCGGAGCCCCCGGGCAGCGAGGACCCGGTGGGGACATGCTCACCTTGAGGATCTCCTGGTGGTTTTCGGAGGCGTAGAGCCTGCCGTCCCGCACGATGTCCTCCACCAGCTGCTCATAGTCCTCTGCAACACCCAGCCGAAAAACACGGTCAGGGCATGAGCTGTCACTTGTCCCCAAACCTCTGGTGCCCATCCCCGAGTTGGCTCCCCCCAAAATACACGGGAGGTGAGAACTGGGGGCGACCTGCGTACGGCACTGGGCAGGGGGGCACCGACACGCCGGGATGGCATCCCCGCGCGTCCCGCGCTCACCGTCGTAGGTGACGTAGGGGATCTGGAAGCCCCGGGCGCTGTTGGCTTCGCTGGTTTTGAAGTTGATCCAGAGTTTCCGAGAGCGGGCGGTGAAGGCGATGGGCCTCTCGTAGGTCTGGCACGTCTCGTAGGTGGTGATGGAGGACGGGGAGGCTACGAGGGAACGGCGGGGGCCGCGTGAGGCCGGATGCCCATCAGTGGAGCCACCCCCAGCTTTACCGTGCTGAAATGCTCAGGGTGAAGGGGGGGCATCGGGGATGGGGATTGTCTGTGTCCGGTGAGGCTGAGCCGCCCCCAACCCTCACGTTACATACTGAGGATGTTGTTATTCCCTCCTTGCTCTGGAAAGCTCCAAATGGGGCTTTTTACCCCCAAAAAGAAGTGCTGAGACCCAGGTGTGCAACCCAGCCCACGCTTAGCCCACGCCATCCCCCTGATCCGGCCAGACACCGGGGTGGCAGGGCAATGCCGATCCCCCCGCTCACCCAACTCCCCAAAATCCCCTCCTGCCACCCGGGGACGTGGCTTTCTCCCTTTGCACGAGGCAGTTCTGCCAAACCCCAGCCTTTTCCTCCCCCGGCTTCTCCCGTGAGCACCGCGGCGCGCTCGGTTACCTACAGTTTTTCCGCATGACCAAGACGTCGCCGCACTCATCCTCGGAGGGGAGGAAGATCTCCGGCACCACGATGAGGATCTTGCGCTTGGGCGGCGGGTTGATGTTCCAGGTACACTCGATGTTGGCGGGGTAATTCCCCGGGTAGTTGGGGGATTCGATGTAGCCCGTGTACTCGCCCAGCTCTCCCCCGCACTGGCGGTCTGCAA
>NW_010550362.1:0-368 GCF_000687285.1 Phaethon lepturus | reverse complement strand
CTGGGAACCAGTGGCATGGGCACTGGGACGGGGATAGGTTTACTGGGCAAGAGGGGAGCGCTCTATCAGCACCGTTCCATGCCTGCCTGCACGCAGAAAGCATAGAAATGACGCAAAACTGTATTTTAAGGGATTTTTAAGTAAAGGAAGGAAATTTAAAGGAAGGACCCCAGTTCACCGCATGCCTGTCCCCCCCTCCATCGCACCCCAGCTCGCCTACTTTTGCACTGGGACACGGAGGTGGAGCCATCGAAGTCGGTGGTGGTGTTGCCGGGACAGGCGATGCAGTAATTCTGCCGAAAATCGGGCTGGTAGGTGCCCACGGCGCAGCGGATGCAGCGGTGGACGCTCGTGTTGTAGTAATGGCC
>NW_010550361.1:0-23393 GCF_000687285.1 Phaethon lepturus | reverse complement strand
GGGCAGCCCCAGCCCTGGGCACCGGGCACCTTTCTGGGGACGGGACATCAGCTGTGCTCGGGAGCAAAATCTAGATTTTTCTACAGCAGCTGTTCTGAAAACTGGTTTTACTGTTACAATATTGCAGTTTTCTAAGAAAGATGCTGGCACTTACGAAGTCATACTGAAGGACGACAGAGGAAAGGACTCCAGTGAGCTAAAGCTTAAGGACACAGGTCAGAGCCGCTTGCTGCGTGCCGTCAGCCATGCCAGCTGGCAGCCTGGCTGCTCGCCTGCCGGCGCCTTTCGGGGTACAGCAGGCAACTGCGTGTGTCACCTTCCTGGGGCTTTCTTCCTCCTGTGTGTAAGATCATCTCATTAGAAAAACTGAGACTTTTCGGCTCAAATAATATTTGAGTACAGCTTATTGCATCTGGATTCTGTATAATTCTGGGAGAATACAATGACTAATGCTGAGCAAAATGGTAACGGGGCCATCAGTAGTGTAAGTCTACAAGTATAGAAAGAAATTACAGAACAAGATGATTTAAAATGGTTTAACATTTTTATTATGTTTTGCCATTCATTTATTTAGGGGCCTTTTCACTCATTGCGATTACTATATTTTTAAAATTTCGCTTATGTGTCCAAGCAAGTGGAGAAAAACCTATCCACTAGAATGTGTACAGACAGGTTAGCATTCCAACTGAATAGTGTCATTTATGAAAAAAATAAATAGATAATATAGTTTTGTTCAGCTGCAGCAGTATTCATCAAGGCTGCTGTTAAATAAAGGCTGGAAATCATGAAATAACAGGCTATATTTCTGCATTACTTAGATTACTAATATGTTTTATAAGGTAGGTCAAATTTCTTTTTCAAACCTACTGGGGAGAATATTTCAGAGCCAGTACTTGTCCTATTATTGACTGTGCTTCAGCTGCAGACACAGAGTCTTAGTCTCTGGATTTTATTTCCACAGCTTTTGCAGATCTGATGAATGAAGTATGCAGAAGGATTGGTAAGCACTTAATTCTCTTTTCGAATGAATGACTCATTGTGACGCTCAATGAATGGCCGCATGGCTGCATAAAACCATGTGCTCTTCTTTCAGCTTTATCCGCAACAGACCTGAAAATCCAGAGCACAGCCGAGGGTATCAGACTGTACTCCTATGTTACTTATTATGTGGAGGATCTGAGAGTAGGCTGGGTGCACAAGTAAGTACGCAAAAGCTTTGCAAAAGTCAGTGCGGTTTTGTTTTTATAGACCCAGCAAGAGCCTGGATACGTGAGAGAGATGAAGCCCAGGTTTCTTCTCACCTCTCATGAGTCCTTCTCTCATATGAGTTCGTTTCAGTGAATTACACCCATGTGAAACCAGTACCAGCGCCAGGTGTTGGTGGTGCAGGGCCCTGCTGTCGCCTCCCTTGAGGCAGACAGTCCCGTGCCATGGGATGCTGTCAGCGCTGTGCTGCTTCAGGGCGCTTCCCACCTCCCAGACGCGAGCTGCGTCTTTCCTGAATCGGTTCTAAGGAGTGATGCAAACATGACCTGAGAGACTGACAAGCTTTAGAAGAGGCCAGTACCCGCGTTCAGAGATACCTAGCCTGGAGGTCTGCTCGTCTGGAAGCCGCGCTTCACGGAACTGGAACAAGCGGGCACATCCTCTTAGCGCATGGGTTCATCCTTAGGAGGCAAAGCAAGTTTCAGCTTGTGCCCGGGGCAGTGAAATCCATACAGCCCTTCCTGGGAGCGTTACGAACCTAACAAAGACAGACAGGAGAACTGAGATTTTTAAAAGAATCTGAATGCCCAGCTCTCCATAAAATTAATGGGAGTTGCATAGCCAAAGCCACGAGACCGCTTTGAATTCTCAGCCAGCACCAACAGCATGCACTAGAAAACAGAGAGAAGTAAAAAACTTAGATTACATTTAATAGCAATAATAGATTTTAGTTGCTTCAAATCTATTATTACTATTCTTGCTGCTTCGCTTCCTGTGGACTTGGTAGTAGTTAGTCTTTAGGATGGAATCTGAATTACGGATCTCTCAATAAAACTCATGTAAATGAGGTGCAGAATACCCAGGATGTGCTGTGGCAGTCTGGCTGTAATTATTGACACTGATGCTAACCAGCAACACTGCCAGAGAAGTGAAAACAGCTTGAGGTTTTCCTGTTTCTTGGCACCCATTTTGACCTGGTATCACCAGGAGCCCTAAGCATTTCAAAACTGGAAGTGAATATGAAGTATTCTGGATTTCTCTTTCTCTCTTATTTTTTTCCCCCCTCTCTTTTTTTTTCTCTCTCTTTTTTCTATATTTAATTTTTAGAAACAAATTTAATCTTGAAGCACATAAAATTAATCTAGTAAAAATGTTCTTTGACCCGCTAGTATATTCAAAGTTATCAGTTTAAAGATAAAAAGAAAATGAGAGGCTTCTTTAACTAATATCTTTTCTCTCATCCAGGGCAATTAACTGCTTAGCTAGGAAGCTTAAGAAATTGATATCTTTTGTGGAAGAAGATATACTTAATGTTAAAAAGTATGTTCAACTGTAAATGTCAAGGCATAGCAGAGCACCAGAAAACATTCCAACTAGGCAAATACAATTTGTGACAAAAGTGGGGGTGTTTGAAGGTACAGCCCTATATAGTTTTATTTTGCCCAAGCAGAAATAAACTTACGCTAAGAAGAGAAGATGAACATTTGAGGATGCATGGATTACCCTTCAGAGATCTGAGGTTTAAATTTGTTTAATTCTCCTTTGGCTCAGGTCATAGACTAAGGTGTATAACCTCACTGCAAGCTTTGAGGAGAACTAAACCTTGAACAGGGAAAGACTGTCATATCAGTTCTGCCCCGCTGGCCCACCGCTTTGTCAAGAATTTGACTTCAAAAGTTTCAAAATATGGTGGCACACCATAGCACCTTGGAAATCATTTAGTAACCACAGAGGTACTCGGTGGCTCATCATGAGCAAATCCCATTTATACTCTAGTAAAACAGTAGAGTAACATCGTTTTGTATTTTTCAGTGATACCCAGATTAGGTTTACAGACCGAGTGAAGACTGGTGTCACCGGGGAGCAGATCTGGTTGCAGATCAATGAGCCAACTCCACAAGACAAAGGCAAATACACGATGGAACTCTTTGACGGTAAAACAGGACACAAAAAGACAGTGGATCTTTCTGGACAAGGTAGGCCATTCCCTCTCCTAACACCATCTGTACGTGGGCATTACGCTGTGTTTGGGCAGGAGCATCTATAGCTGGATCTTGCTACAGACCTGTTACTTTTTGGGTTGCAGGGTCTCTGTGTGTACCCAGCAGCCTGGAAGTTTGTGGGGACAGTGGCATTTGGTTTCCCCAACCTGTGCTCTTGGGTCATAAATTGCGGTCAGCTTTTTCCTATTCTAAATACCCACTTGCAGTTTGCCTACTGAGATGTCAGCCCAGTTTCTGAGTTGTCTTACAAAACCCCTTGTGTTGCTGGCATTGATTGGCAATTTTAAATGCAAGTTGTAGCACTGAATGCCTTCTGTATCTCTCCCAAGTAATATTTGGAGGAGGAAGTGAGGGACAAGCTTGTTCTGTTACTTTCCTACTGCATTTCTTTGATGGATATAATAGGGCTCCTTATTCTTCAGAGATGTCAAGACTGGTCCCTTTCATCAGCACGATGAAGGACTGTTAGGGGAACAGCTAAAATTATTTGGATTGACTGTTGGAAGCTTTTAGTCTGAGAGACCTCTCAGACACTAGGGAACAGATTAACTCCTTCCAAACTGCTGAGTTTCCATTCCCAGCTGTTCCCATCCCTAAAGCTACACTTTGGGTCTGCAAGCTCTGTGTAACGACAATAACCTTATAATCATCTCCATGTTGCTCCTTCTGTACTCTATCCTCACTTTCTGAGAAAAGAGATTTCTTCTTCCCTTTCAAAGCAGAGAGGCTGACTTCCTACATGATGGTAGCTTAGCCTGAGTTTACAAAGGAGACAGCAGTTTGCTGTTTGGTTTATTTGTGGCCATCAGTGTGATGCTTTAGAGCAGATGTGAAAAGCGCTTGGAAAAAACAGATCTCTTGTATTTCATAAGTCAGTAATTGCCAAAATGGGGTGCATGCAAGATGATCCACTGGAGTGCGGGAAGAAAAGATAAGAACTTCAGTAGTACATCCATATAATTTATAAATAAATAAATAAACATATATTGGGGGTGCATGCTAAAAAAAATTTTACCAATAGAGGTGCACAACCAAAAAAGTTTGTGAAACCACTGCTGTAAGCCATGACTTAGGTGGGCTATTGTGGGTTTCTTCCTTTGTTTTGTGAGATTATTTCAGCCTATTGCTCTCCTGCTATCTCTTTGTCTTAAAGCCTGACTTTTAGAAGAAAAAAAAAGTGCTTGTGCATTCATATGTATATATAACAGCTGCCATATACAAGATGGTCTTTATTAGTTGAACCGTTCAGCTTTTTAGGGTTTATATAATATACATGCATTCATCCATTAATATTTCTTTAATGTTGTCTACATTTTAAATTTAAACTTGTGATGATTTATCTCTGAACCTACCTTTAAAATCAACTTTTCTCTTTCCAAAGCATTTGATGAAGCCTTTGCCGAGTTCCAGAGATTAAAGTAAGTATTATGCCACCTAAATACAGTAATGGCAGCCATAAAATAATAACAGTATTTGTTTTGTGCTGGAGCTAACTATATCCTATGAAGCAAATCCTAGTCCTAGAGAAGCCCGTAGGAGTTTTGCATGTGACTTCTTTGGTGTAACTCTTATATAACAGTTAGGTAACAAAGAAAAAAACAGTATTGCCAAATGATGAGAGAGATTTTCCTTAACAGATTAAAGGCAGTTAAAAAAACAAGCTATTTTTCAATCAATCAAAGTAAACCTTAACTAAAATTAGACTTTATTTTTGTTTCTTTCAACTCCAGGCAAGCTGCGATTGCAGAGAAAAGTAAGTGGGCCTTCTTTGACGATGGTTGCAATAAGCTGTTTATGAAGGTTTTCTTCCTCTCCAGGAAGGTTGCATGTTGGGAAAGAGAGGGCATGTATACATGTGTATGAGCATGGGCTCATCCTAAAATGAGTTTGTCCTTACACCAAGGAGAAGCAAGGAGAGTGACCTTTTAGTGATTTAACATTGGTGCACTTTGCAGCTAATCACACTATCGTTATGGGTAATGTTGATTTTTCCCGTCTAAGCTCCTGTTCTCATTACCAGTTAGACTTCTCCAAAAATTAACTTTATTGCTGAGAACTCTCATGCATGTTCTCTGCACAAAAGTCACTTTGTTTTCAAAGATGGAGGAAATCACTTGGCTAGTTTTGAACTATCTAAAATGTCAAATGACTCTGCATTACATACAGAAATGGGTAAGAAAGCAACAATAACTTTTGCATTGCTTAAAGACAGATCCCTGAATCTCCTCATACTTTTGCCTGTGTGTCAATTCCAACATAGCAACTAAAGCAAAAGTATGTATTAATTACCTAAGGAATAAGTCATGAGAATTCAGCTTGAATTATTAAGCTCAATAGTCTCCCTATTTACAGAAAAATGCATGGAAAAAATGTAACACATCAAAAAGTTCTCACACTGCAGATGACTTTCAGACCTGTATAAAAATAAGGGCAGAACTTGCGTTTGAAAAGTTATTGGAGAAAATGTGTAGAGAGATCTGAGATAACTCCTCTTGTACATATACTCCAAATAGAACGGGGCTTGGATATGTATAGTGTTCCCTATATGTCCCAACTGAGGCAACCTGAAGGGATCAGTAACAGTCCTGAGCATTTCACTTCTAACCTTAGGCCATTCATAAGGGATTGGCATGTTAATTAACATAACACAGTCCCGTTCCTGGTCTTGTAAGGCTGTTATCTCTGTGCTCCAGAGCACATCTTTTAGAGAATGCATTAAAGGGGAACATTCTGTATTGTCATTTCCTTCCTCTGCCAGGCTCCGCCAAGACTTATAATGAACAAAATCCATATTCCAGAATAGGTGCACCAAAGCCTGGATGTGATCAGCTTTTTTGTATTTATGTAAGATTCCTATGAGATTAAAACTAGACCAGATACTGATCTCATTTACACCCAGGTACATACAAAGCAATGGGATTTCAGTGCTGTCACTGAGTCTTTGTATTTAGACTGAAACCTAATCTCTACCACTATATTATTCCTTTCTGAATTACAACACCTTTAGTTTACAACACCAAAAATTTAGAGCACCAAATCTCAAAAATTCAGATTTTTTGTTTGCACTCAGAAGTAACGCTGAATTGTTGGCAAAATCTGCAGGACACAGCACATTTACTTTAATTCCCCTCTGTAAGTGATTGACACCAGCTATTAACATATTTTCACTGTGAATTCAACGTTTTTTAGCATCTGAATGGTGTGCTATGAATGCTGAATAGTTCTTTGCTACCACAGATATCAGAGACAAGCTGCACATAAATAAGATAAAAGGAGAGATCTAGAAGGGAAACAGACTCTGGGACACAGATGATTTTGAGACACTAAAGAAAATTACTTATTTCTTTTTAGATCGTGCACGGGTACTTGGAGGTTTGCCCGATGTTGTCACCATCCAGGAGGGCAAGGTACAGTAAATTAACTGAAGCTTTGCACTACAGCCCAACAGCTTGAATGCCTTTCAATGATGGGAAAATATTCACCTTTTTTTTTAAAGATTTCATCTTTAAAATCTGCTACATTATTTATTCATCCCCTGCCTTCTGTACGTAACTCAACGGTCTTGCACAGATGGGTTTATGCATTCAGGGCAGCGTCTTTTCTTAAGCATTAGATAAAAGTGAGATGACAATGTGAGTTGAGACTAAAACTCCTTATATAACCACCTCTTTAAAAATTCATGCACAGGTTTCACAGTTAGATTTTTTTGTTACAGAATATCAGAGAAGTTTAATTCCCTTCGTACAAGGATAGATAACTAGTCATTCTATGTCTTCTGCAGTTAACTTCCTTGCAATGTGGCAAGACAGTCACCTGTCAAGGCTGACTTTTAAATGGTGTAAAAGTAGTAAACCGTAACAACTCAGTTCTCTATTTCATCAAGGTAAACAGGAAGGAAGTCAAAAGAAGTCACTGGTGTTACACTGGATTATATTAGCAGAGTTTAGCCGAAAGATTATTGTAAGGCACTCCCAGAGGAACATGGCTACATCAGTGCTTGAGCACAGAACAGCTGACCCAGAAAGTCAGTTCTCAACCTCGCAACCTTTTCCCAGCACACTGCTTTTACACGTTGCTGCTTAATAGTACTGAAACCTGCACCTGCAGTGCCTGCTCTTCACTTCCCGCTGGTCTGCCACTAGCCAGTTCCTCTTTACAGTGTGTGACCATTGAAATAGGGCACATGGATGTCATTGAAAGCTTGTAACAGGACAACTATGGTAAGACAGCTTCCTGGTATTTCTGTCTTTATCTGACCCAGTAGGTCAGCTGGGTTAACAGTATTTAATTATAAGATGAGCAGAAGTGCTAAGAATCTGAAATCTTGGTGTGAATCACTTCACAATGTGAGATACAACATAGACAATAGATAGTGGACTGCAGCACTTCTGGGAAAATAAAGTATCTTGGCATTACAAAACAAAATAACATTTGATTAAATCTTTGATTAAAGGATTTAGCAGTTTGGGAAATGCTGTAGAAGCAAGGAGCACTCATACGAGCATTGTAGCTGTAGGTAGAAGACACAAAGAAAAGAATGAATTTGCAGTTTCTCAGCTAATAGTGCTTGTGCTTGGAGATGAGATTCTCATACTGCTTTGGCAGGGGATAAATTTGGGTGATTATTATCAGTTTTAAGCTTTCTACTAAAAGAGAGTTGATATGAAGTTGAGTATGAGCTCACTAAAGCAAAATGTGTAGTGTTTATTAAAAGGGAGTTTGTAAAAAATTACTTGCAAAATCTTACCCAGACACACATTGTCCTTGACAGCAAGGACATTTGTGATGTTTGAATAAGTGATTGAAAAACTGTCAGAACTCAAGACAAATATCCTTGACCTCATGTTTCTGGATTTAGTAGACGATCGTTTTGAGAAATGGAGTAGGACAGAGAGTGACCAGGGAAAACAGTGCTTGTTTGGGTCGTGTTGGCTCATCTGTCTATTGTTTGCATATATGCTGGAGAGAGGAGAATGCAGTTCTCTGTTGTGTAATTCATGTGAATTGCACAATCATCAAGGATTTTGAAAAACAGTAAATGAGGTAGCAGAGGACTGTAAATTGCAAGCTTTGATTCTGAATACAAGTGCAGCCATAACTACAGTTATATGAACAGATTTATATCCCTTGAACTTCCAAGCATATGCATATCTCAAACTTAAACTTTACATCGTGACTGTGATGCTATTTATTAGCTTTTTACATGTAAGCTGAAGGACAAGTGAACATTCGTGAGAATGAGTGAACCAGTGTTTACCCAGTGTTGATCAAACAGCATTCCAGTTGGCCTTAGAAGCTTCCACTGATAGACATAAATGCTCTTCAGCAGTGTGATATAATTGGTAAAGGCTAAGTGTCAGGTCATATTGGGAATTTCACCTGACAAAAAATACTAGCATAAGTTTTGTGTACAGCTGGCCAAATTAACCTAAGTGGCTCTTTTAATGAAGGCCTGTAAGTGAGTAAGGGGTTTTATTTTTCAAAGGAGAGGCTTAGGGTTCTGACAGACAGGCACTTGCAGAAGTAGAAGCAACATACTGCGTCCTTCTGTCCACCAACTCCCCATTCTACCATTCTGCCAGGAGCAGGTGCCCCCACGGGTAGGCTGGAGAAAGGGAGCAGGTTCCCCTGACTGAGCCGCTTCAGTTCACTCACTGGCATCTCAGCCCAAACCACCCGTCAATGTGAGTTTCTCCTAATACACAAGAGGAATAGCAATACTTGAAATACACAGGGACACATTTCCCTCTGCCGCCTGCCCTACCCTACTCATGATAATCTGCAGTGAAAGGCAGAACAGGTAGTGGGGGCTACAAAGGGTCTGGGCTTGCAGCCGCCAGTTGCTCCAGGTGCATGTGCCTCAGTGCCCCAGGTCCAGACGTGTTATGGGAATTTCTGTGTGGAGCTCTGAAATACTCACATCCGGCTCAAAAAGGTGGGGTTCATTCGCCCAGTGTTTTTCAGATAAATCAGATTTCCTGATAGATTTCATTCACTCACCACAACATCTAGACAGGTTTCCAGTCCTTTTCCCTAGTCCCCTCCCCCAGACAATCATCAGAGCCAGACAACTATTGCAAAAGGGGGTTTATCTTGAAGGGAAAAGGTGCTTTCCCCCCCATACCCCCAAGAGCACAGGACACACTTTTTTAACCAGGATAAAGATTTCAGGTTGAATACAGCATTATAATCAGGGTTTTCAGTGAGTAATAAAGATATACACGAGCAAAGACAATCTCCTGCCCAAAGAACGGAATATCTGAAACAGATAGTTGCGATCACAATGGGCAATTGCTTCTCCTTGGCTAAGGCTCTATAATCATGGAATCCAGAAAACCAAAAATCTCACCATCTACATAGTGAATAATGTACATCTCTGCACATTAGTAGTTGGAAAATAAATAATAAGAGTTTGGAACATCAAGAAAAGCACCGATGTCAAACAGGAGCTAGTGATGCAAGGTTAAGCAAAATGCAGCTATTTTAATGAATGATTTAGAAGAAGAGTCATCACTGCTGCTTGCATCTCTTTGAATTAGGGAGTACTGACACCACTTCAAACACCCAAGGTTTGAATGATGCCACTAATAGAGCTGTCTGGACATGGACAGCAGCTCATTAGCATCTTGGAGTGGCAGGTGGGACCACTTGGTGGTGATCTCTGGCTTGCTGGAGAATCAGAAGACAATAAAGAAATACTGAGCTCTGGAAGGGACCCATATGCAATGCCTGGCTGAGGCTGAGGGCATATTTGTATTGAGAGTGATAAGGAAGAGGGGGAAATGTAAAACCTCTTGTTTTCCCCCTGTTTTTCAAAAAGATGGACTGATATGGCAATCAAAACCACATTCACGTTCACACCAGTGGGCTACGAGAGAAGGCAGTCAACATCCCCATGCGGTCACCAGCTGTAGGTGTTGCAGGAAATCAGATAGAGGCCATTTCCACCATGCTGTAACCACCTCTCACTTGGAATCTGTCTTTCCTTTGGTACCAAGAATTACATGTTGTTGATGGAGGAAAGACTCCCCCATCCCTTTTGTTCTCATTTTGGTCCTTAGGTGATGTGGGACTTACTTGATTTTTGTTTTCAGAGGTACAAAAATCTTTCATTTGTATAGAGGTATCCATTTTTTCTATCTGCTCATTTCAGCAGCCTTCTAGGTGTCTCTCTTCTGTCCCATCTTCCGTCATTATGCTACCAGATAAGAAGCAGAGAAGTGAAGGGAAGGTAGCCCGTTAAATAGATTTCTCACAGTAGATTTTTATCATGATAGCCTATAGGGCCAACAATGTGAATACTCTTCAGTTGTCTCTATTTTTGACATATATTTATCAAGAGCCTTTAAAAAAAAGTCAGAGGAACTTGATTCCAGCCAAGTGGAAGCTTTATCCTTTATCACTTCGTCCATTCCTAATGAACCAACGAAGACCATTTTCTCTGCAGTAAAAATTCTTCAATTTCCATTAAAAAAAAAATCTACTTTGAATAACTTTTTAAGTTCAGACCAATGTACTATTTAACATTTAGACATAAATGGATTCCTTCCTAAATAAAAGTCCAGAGAAAGGCCTGTGTACCACTGAAGTTTCATATGAACATTTTTCACATTTGACTTTCTATGTGATGTTCATTTTTGCAAATTTTTTGGAGAAGATTACCATGGCGCTCTGACCAGAGGAGGGGATTGTTTATATGTATAGGTATCTCCCAAACATGAATTTCTCAGCTGACAACAAAAAAAGGAGGCCTGAACATTGTGTGCACAATAGACTCACCAGCCTAGAGAAAATATCCAACTGCCAGCGATCTCTCCAACAACTGACTCTCTGCCAGGAACGATACTTCCTTCAGTCAGACGGGACTGAATTCAGTCCTTAGGAACATTACTAACATCAAAGGGAAATACTTATAAGAACACCAAAGAAAGGGTAAGGCCTGTACTGATTTTACTTAAAAATAGTTTTATAGGAGTGTGTAAAACAATTCAAGTCTATTGGAAGAGCTGTCAGGGCATAGTTTAAAAAGATCCCGAATTAAACTAAATATTGCAGGGACACTTTGTTCTAAGTTAATTAAAAAGGCAGGCACACTTTCTTTACTTCTGTGATAAATATATAGTGAGCTTAACAAGAACAAATCCATCTGACAGTTCCTCAAATTCTCATTTCAGGTCTAACACACAAATGCAGATAATACCTAATTTTATATTAAACAATATGCATGGAGAAAGATCTACTAATGATTATGAGAGCAGAGAAGAAGGTGCATGAAATATTGAAAGGTTTTAATGGAGTTTTTTAGTTAACCGAGTTCCTTCTTTTCCTTTGTGATTCCGAAGACTGACAAAAATTATTGATCACTGATGATATGCATCCATTTACTAAAAGCAGGAAGCTAAATGGGGAGTGGAACTTTTGGAGACTCAGGCATCAAAACCACAGCAAATATTTACTGACTCTTACTTACAATCCTTTTGTACTTTTTCTATAGGCACTTAATCTGTCTTGTACTGTCTGGGGAGATCCTACCCCAGAGGTCTCATGGCTGAAGAATGAAAAATCATTTGTGTCAGATGCTAACTGCACCCTGAAATTTGAATCCGGGAAAAATGTCAGCTTTACCATTTCTGCTGTGTCCACACTCGACTCTGGGAAATACAGCATCGTGGTGAAGAACAAGTACGGCACAGAGACCAGCGATGTCACTGTAAGTGTGTTCATACCTGAGGAAGAGAGACAGTCCGAGCAAGAGAAAAAGAAAGAAGATAAGAAAACGAAAGCGTGAATTTAAGACTAGGAAACAGAAGTATGGGCGAGATTTAGGATGATAGGCTGACATAATCGGTGTGTGTAAATGGCTTTCTGCTTTGGCTGGCAGCCCTGGATTTTTCCATTCACTTCACTTCTGCTTCCAATACACTTAATTGTGCCAGGGAAAACAGGGCCTTTCCTAAATATTTTCTTACTGCTAACTTCACAGAACCTAGTTGTGTACCTGGCCTGCACCTTCAGTCCGGCCAAATGCATGCATAAGCACAGGTCCGCCATTTGACCCTCTCCCTGGAGCATTTGACCACACAACAAAAACGGAAAGGGTGAAGAATTGTTTCAGTGGAGGAGGCAACTGGTGAGGTAGATGGAAAGACAAGAGATCGAGGCATTTTTGAGCAGCAGTTTAGATTTATTCCAACTCTGGCAAAGTAGCATAGATGGAATGTGTTAGAGAATTAAATCATGGAGAATTTAGTGCTGGGTTTTGTCTACATTAAGGCCCCTTTGTATTGCTGTGTTACTTTGGAGAGGCCTTAATATGGGTGTGATATACATCCATAAATATTGTTTAATCTGCCCAATTGGGGTAAAAGTACTGTAACATAAATGCAAATTAGGTTTAGGAGGCCAGAATACTAATGTGTGTGTGTCTGCAAAAATGTATGAACTCTCCTCTATGTTCACAAATAAACTGAATTCACTTCTGTCCTTCCATCACAAGCTTGTTTCACTGTGTCTTGTTTTACTAGTCACGGCTCTGGTAGTTGTGCACAGCATCTTAGTGTCTTAATGCTTTCACCACTGTAATTACCTCCAGCTTTCCTTTAGATCTCCGTTACCTTCGCTTTCCTGTTCATGACAAAACCCACAGTGGCATCTCTTCACACCTTTCTGTCCAGACCTTCACTACTTCACATCTCAACTCAACAAGGTGTTTTTGCAAATTCAGGCACAGGAGTAGTCTCATGCAATGCCATGGGCCCACTCACGAATTTTGGTTTAAGGGTGTTAGGTAAGTATTTTGTTAGACCAAGACCTCAGTTAATTTCATCCAAACTTAACACTGGGGGTGAGAAATAATGTATTTTGTCACAAACTTTTAAAGCTACAAGACAATCTTCACTGGAATGTTAAAAAAAAAAAAGTGTTTTTTTTCAGACAAAAAACATTTGTCCAGATCTTCGAATACATTTCTATAGATTAAAAACTCCATGTCAGCTATTTTACAACAATGCTACCAATGCCACTGATTATTATTAGCTGAGGAAGAACGAAAGAAAGTACATATATGTTTATCCTTCTGGACATATATATGATATACACGTGATATATCATAGATATGATATACACACGTGATACAATATATAGCATATAGACACACATATATGATCAGAAGCAGTTGTCAGCCTAATTGCTGGTTAGGAGAGCAATGTGCCATATTAATAATCCTTTTCAGTCCTTTTCATTCAGTCTCACAACAGCACAATTCTTCACATCTTCACAAATCTAAAGAACTAATGTATAAATTTTCAGTGTAAGCATAATCTATGTGCAGCTTTCACATACTTTCTCTTGTCATTTTTAGCTACTGTGACTGCATAGTGCTGTTTCCCAGGCACTCGTTTTGCTGCAGTACTGACGTTTCTGTGAGGATGCCACTAGCAAGTGCTGCACAGTTAATGCTTACTTAAACATTAAAGGCAAAGTGGAAGCATGAGGGAATTCTTAATGGCTCAGGTAGCATTGTTTCAACACGGTTATCAGTGGTGGAAGTGGTGATTTTTGCAATTTTTAATAGGGTTTTTTTATAAGTTTCTATAAAGGGCTAATGATTATGGTCTTAACCATTAAAACA
Source organism: Phaethon lepturus (assembly GCF_000687285.1). Taxonomy (NCBI): domain Eukaryota; kingdom Metazoa; phylum Chordata; class Aves; order Phaethontiformes; family Phaethontidae; genus Phaethon; species Phaethon lepturus. Next base: position 9,554 of record NW_010550361.1, on the reverse strand, counting down.
ATATCCAAATTTAGATCAGGTTTATGACCTACTAAGACACGTTAGCATGTGCTTAACTTTATGCATGAATAGTACCACCAGTTTCAAGGAACATGTTAAGTTTATCTAGTATAAATTTTTTTTCTTCCAGAATAGATTTCACATCACAGGGATTTTTAACAGGAGATGATGTAAAACTATTGTTTTTTCAGCATTTCACATAAACAGTGTATGTGTTCACACAGCCTCATCTCCTAAAATAGTTAAAAATCAAGTATCATACTTGATGACATTATCGCCATTTTAAGGTTTAAGTGTGTGATTATGTACATTAGTGAATCAATATCTCTTATAAAATAGGTTCAGCTTATTTAGTCACAACAGCTGTGTATCAAAGTAAAACAGCTTAATTTTTACATTTCAAAATATGAGTATATCTGTAATTTGAGATACAGCAAGCTTTCTGAGTTTAAAGAACTAATGTCAAATTATTTGATAATTTCTCTTAGTATGACATGAAGCCAATTCAAGGGCGATAAGCGGGTCACACCATCTTGGTCCCAGGACATATACCTTAAAAGCAAGTGCCACATCTTTTCCTTCCTCCAGGGTGCAAACAAGAGTATGACTTGCTCTTCGCAATACCTGATAACTCAAGTTTATTACTTAGCATTAGCATATTTTTAATAATGATTGCATTTTGGCAGCAGTTTATTTCTACTACTTTAGCTTCACAAATCTGCCCTCCTGCCTCCCTCCTTTTGGCAGAACTGCGAGGGAATACAGTTGGCCCTCTCCCAGGCTGGATTCTACTTCCCTTTGCTTCTGAAGATGTATGTGTCCCTGAAAGTTAGAGTAATAGCTGCTTCTAAACGTACTGCGGCCAGGGATTCAGTTATGGTGGTTTCAAACTGAATTTGTGATGCGTCCGCATTTCTCGCTTGTGCACTTCTTGTTCTTGCTTTGCTTCAGGTGATTGTGATTTCTGTGTCAGGACAGACTGACAGAGTCCAAGGACTCGATCAAAATAATCTAACTGTATCTAAAAAGAAAAAAACAACGACAGCAAGCAAACGGAAGGAAGGGGAACAGAAAGGTAAGAGCACTTGCACCTTTGTCTTCTATTTGCACTTTGGTCTTCTATTCCAATGAAAAAACATTACGCAGTTAATAGGCTATGCCAATCAGTATCTCTCGGGTCCCAAACAATCAAGTTTACAGTAGGTATGCTCTTAATCAACAATGGATGCAAAGTATGAATTGCCAGGTTGAACCTCAGGGAAAGAGATGTACACCAACACTTTTAAATCACCTTCCCACTGGGCTGTGAGTTCTCACCTTGGCCCACCTGGCTGATGAACGTTTTTTAAGCCATAATAAATACTTTCAAATTTCTGAATGCAGAGGGGAGATCTCCTAAGCATGTATATACACACAGATGGTGTTATTTTCCAAAGTGAGACTCATTTCAGCAGCTAGACGTTTGATACTTAACAAAAAAAAAAAAAAAAGGGCCTTGCTAATTAAGGGACACTAAATGCCAAAGTGTTTTAAAAAAACGTGACTGTATAGCCATTATTTGAGATTAATCAGTTATTATCCTATAGTTTTATGTCCATGTCGAATGGTAAAGTTGGAATTATAAGTGACCATTTTTTGTTCCAATTTAGAGAAAGGGTGGAAAATAAAAAGCACTCTGGTGATTCAGCGTTCTTGTATATTACAGATTTTTAATGTCCTTTTAGACTCTAGTTATATAGTTGCTCCTTGACTGTTGACCTGTTCTTCACAATTACAACTCACTCATGTAGAGCATTTTAGCTCCAAATATAATGTTTAAATTCCAACATTATCAGAACATCAGTTTTATGTATTTTTGCTTAAGTATTTTTTCTTCTTATACAGAGTGTATACATGTTATATCATCGCTGACAGAACATTTTATACTCTTATTCCCCTCCCCTTTCTGCTCCTAAGGCAAGAACAAATATTTAACTGCATTTCTTTCCTCTCTTGCCTTACTGGTATGGGTAACCTAGTCATTTCTGGCAGTCCTGTATATGCGATGACTTACGTGAGAAACAATTATTTACATCTGTAAATGTTTTGCAGGTTCTACCCCTTAATCTTTTTAATTAGAGACCATAAAGACTTGGGCTTGCTTTTGGCTCTGTAAAAAGCAGTAACATTATTTGTGACACTGAATCTCTTTATATGGGTATGGGAAAAGAACAGGAAGTCGTAACCAATGTGAAAGCAAAACCTTACTCTACATACCTCCGTGTTGCTGAGCATAGTAAATATAAGGGACATTTTATTACTTCTCCTAAATCAGATTTTATTAAGCCACACGTAGAAGAAATTATTGCTACAGAAGACACACCTGATCCAAATGAAATCCCCCCTGTGGAAACAGAAAAGGACACAAAAAGCAACCAGCGAGCAGCAAAGACGGCTGATGGAAAGGCAGCAGTAGCAGAAATGGTTCCTCAGCCCACAGAAAGCTTGGATAGGCTGGGAAAGAAACCACTGGAAAAAAAGCCTTGAGTAAACATGGGTGGTAGACTAGCTATAATATTTTAACACAAAAGTTTGGTTTTTTATAATATTTGTAATACTTCATAACTTTAAATGCATAGTAGATGGGCACTTATGTCTCAGTACCAGACTAGTTGCACTGCAGTCATTTATTTCCAAGTATCTTAATAACGATCCATGTACTGACAAGGTGATTTTAATTACTAAAAAATGTCCATGATAAGCAGAGGTTATTAGAGCGAATCCTCTCCAGAACTGACCTTTTTACTACTCTGTAAAAGAATGTTAGTATCAGTTATGTGGCTCGGTTAATTGATATTTGTAGGCCATCACAGCTTGAGGCAAACCCTGCTTACTTCCTCAAGGAAACCCTACATACAGTCCTCTTAATGCCATGTGGGCTGTACTTTTCACCATGACCAGTTTGGCCACGGGAGAAGATCTCCAGAAACACAACCATCTCCTATGGATGCAGGGGGAGCATAAGCAGGTTTTCTTTTGATCCAAGTTTCTTTCATGAATACCCATTTCACCAGGTGGATCGGGATGACATCTGGACATTTCTTATCACCTCTCTACTTCATTAATTCCCTCCTGGCCTTGGTGAGGTTCTATGGGATATAGCATTAACCCATAAAGTATGAACTGCCCCACATGCCTCTTCTGTCGCAGCAATCATATTTCTGCTTCCAAGACCTGCTAAACCCACTGTCTTCCTTTCCCTCAGTGACTGAGGCCAACACTTCCCCTTCTTCCCCTCACTGGGAGAGCGTAGCTTCATGGTCCATGTAAGTGAGGAATAAACATAAGCCAGGAATCGTTGCTTTAAGTCATTACTATGCTCATTCACGTTCATTACTGTGTTCATTTGCACGTTTTATGTATTAAAGATATTGAAGATTATGTATTGATTGGTATTATGATTGATTATGTATTGAAGATAAGAAAATATGATTCGTTTATGGGTGCTTAGATACCTTGGATGAAGTAGAGTTCAAGCTGAACACCAAACCAATAAAAACAATGGTCAGAATTTATTTTGTTAATATGCCAGCTAAGTTCAACCTTTAAGTGACCAGAAATTATTAAATAATAGAAATAAAAATAAGATATTTTAATTACTAGGAAAATATTTTTATTGATGCCAACTCTTAGAAGGCTCATTTGTATTATGTTGGCTTTTTCCAGGTAGATTATTGACGAAAGATTACTGAACTCCACTGTATTTCTGATATAGAGTGTTAGATCTATGACAAATGCAGAAATATTGAAAACACAAGAAAATCAGTTTCTGATTAGAAACTGCTCCTTATAGAATTGTTAGCATAGAAAACAAAGAATCTTAATAGCATGTAAATATATAACACCTGAGATGCTGATACTACTGATAGAAAGAAATCCATTCCCTTCCAGTAGAATTCCAACAGGGTTCTATTCAACTCTTCGTAAAACCAACAGAAAGATTTCTGCTGGATGAAATACTGGTTAGAGAGCTTACATGGAGGCAATTAGAGTAATAACATTTCTGTAAACAAGGAAATGGATTTAAATAATTTGGATGGTCCATTCTGAGTGACAGAAAGATGTTGGGTGCAATAGTGAAAAAAATTATGCCAATCAAAATATTGACTGCTACACAAAAAAGTGGTGGGAGAAACTTAAAATACAAATGGAACTACAACTACAATCATCCTACTAGACATCGGTACTGTTCAACGAATCAATCATAGAGATTGATTCAGTTCTACGTTACATCTTGTTCCACAGTAGAAAACTGGAGTAGCCCAGCAGCGAACGATGTAAGCGTAGGTCCCGTACAGCAATGCAGTAAAGAGGACTTCCACAGCAGGAGACTTTTAAAATGAGAACCCTAATGCATGTAGGTTCTCAGGCAACTGTTACAGAAAATGATAAAAATCTACAGATGTGCGATTAACATCACTCTGCCAGAGAGTCACAGAGCCTGGCCTTTCAAAACGTTACAAAGCTGCAGGTTGTTTTACACAACTCTTAACTGCCCTTTGCCATGGCAGTTCCTTCAACCTGCCTTACCCCCCTAAAAATCCACCACTTCCTACAGCTTCTTCGGGTTGGGAGACGATCACCCACAAACATCAATGGCAGTGTGTAAGTTATGTATAGAACAGATTGTACCACTGAGAGCCTGATCCAATTCCTGCAAAATGCCACAGGGAGGTGTTTTCATTAGTTTTAATAGAAAACAAGCTGGATCTCAGCAGAACATTCTAAAAATGTCCCAAACTCATATTACAAAGCCCATTTTGCTCACTGTGAAGTCAATGGCAGATCTCTCTTTGGTGTCATTGTAGCAGAATCAGGTCTTAGCTTTTTGCTGAAAGAAAAATCAGTATTTTCCTGATATTTGAGTTAAAACCTACTGGAGATTTTTTTTTTTAATTTAAACTAAAATGCACCAGTGTTTGGAGGTTTTTCTTGTGAAATTTGGATGGTTCCTCAAAAGCTGGAAATGCAGTCACGTCAGTATTGCTCTACTGGAAACTATTTGCTGTCCAGAAGCATAGTGTTATGCACGGTAAATGAAATACACAAATAAACTTATCAAAGATTTAAAAAAATCTTAATTTGTTCATTTTGATTATTTAAGCTGTAGTTGTTCACAAATGTTTAACAAAATGTTCAAAATTAACAGAATTGATGAGTATATTAAAGTTTATTATGTTACTATGTTTGAATATTTTTTTCTTACCATCTAAATGTATAATTTATATTCTATTCTCAGTGATAACTACGAAAAATGGTTTCAGTCTCTGTCCGTTACATAATGATAAAATGCAAGTTATTTCTGAAGCAACAGAATCTCCTATCGAACACACAGAGCCATGTGACTACATTTAAAACCAGACACTGCATGCAATGTTTATCTCAAGTGCTACTTCTAGATAATATCTTCTTTCTCACCTAAATATTCCATTCCAGCATGCATTGCTCTTTATATTCAAATTTATAACTTTATTATAAATTCATATTCTTGTGTTATAACAACTGTATTTAACAGTATGGGAAAGTGTTCCGTTAAGCTATATTATCTAATCACCCTCCAAATTTACAAAGGGTGATTTCTGAAGATGAAAGATGTGAAAAATAGGCTTTGCCTCCCACTGCAGTAAAGACACTGTGATTCCTGGTGTCCTTGAGCTCTTCTGAGAATTTGTTCTGGATTTGTTAGCCAAGTATTGAGGAAGACCTGTCTGTGGTCCGAGACAGGTAAATAGTAATTTGATAATACAGAAAACCATAACCTTTGAAACAGCTAGTTGCAAAACGAGATCATGCTTAAACTAGGGTAGGGTGGACCTCTGTTCTGTATCCTTGAACAGTAACTATTAAGGTGAACACATGAACGATACACCATTTAAGTTGCACTTCTACTGACCAGACGTCTGAAACAAATCTTTCCACACAAGTTTTCTTTGTGTTGCTAAAAGGACAACAAATTTTAAGAACTGAAGTGAAATGTTGGCCAGGGAAAAGAGCAACAAAAGCTGTAAAGAGAAAAACGTTAGAGAAAACTGCTCCGTTCCACAAGGGCTTCTGGAGATGAAAGTACTGTGAGAGATGGTGAGGGGATGAGACTGATGGCAAGGAGAGGAAGGCAGGCACAAGATTTGGCTGCAGTCTTCTGCTGACTTTTCCCCTTGTCTCATTTCCCATTTCATTATGCAAGATGTCTTTCCTGTAATTTTTCTCTTTCTGCATGTTTTCAGATGCAACACTTTTCCTTCCCCTTTCCCCACCTTGCATCTTCTACCATCCATCCTATTTGAGACAGTCATTTCATTTACTGTTACAGCAGTCATACTAACAGGAGCAAAATAAAATCTCCTACTTAATTATGCTGTGATTTTGGCAAGGATAAGAAACCTCTTAACAGAAGGCCTGAAACCCTATCGTACCTATTATCAGAAGATAGTTTGTGAAACACCTGCTAATGATTGACAAAGAATGGAGAAATATTGCTCACATGAGACTTGATCTGAGTGTGCTGACTTAACCAAATACCCCCAACCTACAAACAAGTCCATCAGCTACATGGGATCATTGGTGTGCTTAAATATTTTGGTGGCTCTGGGTACAGTTCCTTACACCCCTGAATCCTTGCTATCAACTTTCTTTATTTTTTTTCCCAACTGTTAAATGAGATTAAAAAGGTAAACTAAACTAAATTACATGCTGTCATAATCTAATTCTGATCTCAGAGAAGTTATTTAAACACTCCTGCGAGGACATGTGCAAGTGATGACTAAGATGCAGAGACAAGGAGTGTCCCAGGTTTACTAGGGTTAAGATATAGGAGATAGAGTCTAAACAACAATTAAAAAAAAAAAAAAGTTTAAGGATACCCTGACTCCTGTAAAGATAAGCATGGGTGATGGTAGATGTGGAATAAATTACTGCTACAAACAATGGTTTCTGGGTGCTGTATGCATACAAACAGGCAAAATGACGTAACAAAACCTCATCACTGATGTCAGCTTTTTTTGCCACATGTGGCCAAAGACATTGTTTTTTAACTGGTGAAACCACTAAGCAAAAGGCCTTTGTTTTTTTCTTTCATCTACAAATGTCAGCAAGACGTTGAGCACTCAGGGACCAATGCTGGTGCTACATCCCTACACCTACAGCTCTCTACTATCTGCAGAACCATGAATTTTCTGAGACTTCACCAAAGCCGTGCCTAGCACCCTATATCCTCCCCGACCTGTGATTTAGCCCCGGCACTCTCTATCCTAACCTTCCTTGCCCAGTGCCAGCAGGCTACCTCTACTGCTGCTAAGATGGGATCTGGCAGCTGAACAGCCGGAGAGCTGCTGATTTATGTATGGCACTAGGTAACACGCTTTCAAATTACTTCCCCTCCACAAAAAAAAAAAAAAAAAAAGCAAACAGTTGCTCTCATCACGCCTTCCCCTGTCCCTGATGGGGAAAATACTGGTGTGGTGAAAAGGCAAAATGAACGTAAATGAGGTGGCAGGTTTCCTGTGGCCCGAAGGCCCTGGTTTAACTACCAGTGAGTTATGGTTCAACAAGGACCGCAAATCATGCATAGATGTAGAGAGATCGTATCTACACCACTATGTGTGTAACTCCACTCAGTCAGAATGGAAACAAATCTCACTTGATGCAGCTGTGGAAAATGCAAGCCATTTTTACAGCTTGATCGTAATCTTCTACGTGTAAGTGCAAAGGAGTAGGGAATACAAGAGGAAAATACTGAGGGCTGTCTACTTCTGCAGCCTTCTGATTGTCTGGAGACAGTAATTTTGGAATGGAAAAAGTTACCTTAAGGGGAAACATGGTGTTTTCAAAGAAATGCTCTTAATCAGAAGTGCCTATTCCAGATCTGAAACAGAAAAGTATGACTTATCAATCTACCCCTTTTCAAGTAAAGATTTTTCTGCCACCTAAGAAGCTAGCCTGCTTTTAGATTAGGCTTAATTTTATAATAGGATCTAGCTTAAAATTGATACTTGAGGACATATGATAGATTTAGCCGCTACCTCTTATCTCCCTGTGAACAGGGCTGTCTGGTGTTGGGAAGGAGAATCCTCTCAACTAAAAAAAAAATCACTTGTTATGACCAGAAAATATAAGGTCACAGGAACACAAATAAAAATACTGTGTTAGAGCAACTGCTGATGTGGTTACCCTCACAAACTAAGCAACTAAGATGCCAAATAAGGAACTCGATAAAGCAGGGAAATGATCTATTAGCCTGCGTGTTTGTGACAGATGTTATGCTAACGTGGCTAGGTAATAATTATTACAACATTATATTCAAATGGAAGGCCTCTTCAGAAAACTGCTGCAGCTGAAACATGGTTGGAGTGAAGGGTGGAGAATTTCTTCATTAGTCTGTGTTGCATCCATGTATCCCGACTCCTGGAAAGTGTTCCAAAATTGCCTCAGAATTTCTGAAATGATAATAAAATCATCAAAATGGGCAGGCGTGAAATCTGACCTTTCTTTCTTTTTACATATGTATAATATAGTCACCCTATCCGTGTAATTCTGTGTTTGCATTTTCTTCCATTAACTGCTTTCTCTAAAAGTCCAGCCTGTGTGTTATGCAGGGATAGATTTTTTTTTTTTTTAGTTCCATGCTCAAAGGGATTTAAATATATTATGTGCAAATAAGCAAACTCACTAACTATAATCTTTTAGGCAGCTTGTCCCAGGAGGTACAGATGAATAAACAGATCTTACCTGTTTGTAGGACTGGTACAAAAGATTGTAAAGGATCTTTTTAGGAATACATGGACTATCACGGTAAACTTTGTCTATACACTACTTTGCGTGCATGTCTTTTTGTCAGCTGTGTTGAATACTCTGTTTACTAGCCTGATTTCTCACGTGACAGCTATATAAAACCTACATGAGAAACCAAAATTGGTCTAACACCAAGTGGGGCAACGCCAGCTTTTAACAAAACTCGTCAACAGATTGGCAGACAAAAAAGTAGTTGGCAGACAAATAAAAGTACAGTAAAATAAAGTAACATAGGTAGTGATAAAAAACTTAATTCACATTTGTGAAACCTAAACTGTATTCCCAATTATGCGACTTTTCCCATTTTTAATACTGCAAGTTGTTTGGTGTGAGCATATTATCCTGTTTTAGTACATGTTATGTCTCAATATCATCTGGGGCCTCTGGGCAATAGTGTGACTCAACGTAAATAACACATAATCAAAGCAACTTCAGTGAGCAGTGGCGTGAATCACAAAAGCATTGGGCAGTGAAGCTGCTGACCTGAAATACGTACCTGGGCTGCTGGACACGTTTTGATTTTGCAATTCTACACTTTCATTTAAAAAAAAACCCAACAATTCTTTTCCAGCCTTCTCTGGGTGGACTGGTAACTTTCCAGAGAAGGATGCACAAAGCGGCAGACACCCTGAGCGCAGTTTCTTTTGAAACACCCCCGTCACGAGGTGTTAATTCTGAGGCACCGCTCAGACTACGGCTATGAATAGCCGCCGAGAGCACTTTGCTGC
>NW_010550360.1:5805-6021 GCF_000687285.1 Phaethon lepturus | reverse complement strand
AAGGGAGTAGCTGTGGGGAGCAGCAGTGCCCATCCCGGCTTTTAGCCCAGACCCCCTGGAAAGGGGGAAGAGCTTCCCAGGGGGTCATGGTGGGACTCCCACCCTTGGGCTCACCGGGGTGATCGTCATCCCAAACTGCTGCCAAGCCAAGGTCTCAAGGATGCTCTGCTGCAGAGCGTTTTGCACTGGCCCAGACCGGCGTGACTGGGAGCCGCG
>NW_010550360.1:5402-5675 GCF_000687285.1 Phaethon lepturus | reverse complement strand
CCTGCGGACGGGGACCCGGCAGAGGCGCTCGCTCGGAGCGGGACTTCCTGAGGAGACGTGGCTTTAGCAACCCCGCTAAAACGGGGCAGGAGGCAGCAAAAAGAGAACCAGCTTGGGGGTGACAGCCGGGGCGGAGGGGAGGAGGTTGGCTTAAAGTTGCTGTAAGCCCTAAGTTTTTGCTCTTTTGGTGAGGTCGGGCTCTGCTAGCAAGGGGCTGCCTGTGAGTGTGGCTGCCCTTACTCCCACCGGCCATTGGCATCCCCCCGCCGCCGG
>NW_010550360.1:4833-5304 GCF_000687285.1 Phaethon lepturus | reverse complement strand
CCCCCCGGCCATTGGCATCCCCCCGCTGCCTGCCGCCTCCGGCTCCCTGCCCGCACTCCCTGCCCACGATGCCTGAGATTTCCTCTTCCTTGAAAGCACGTGTGGCAGGCAGATAATTGTTTATTTGCAATTACCCCGGCTTTGGTCCCCCTCGGCAGCAGGCGTGGGATGCCGGTGGGGACGCGTGCCGACGCACGGCTGTGCTGGAGGGATGTGCGGCAGTGCCACCAGCGCAGAGGAGGGGCGTGGGGCTGACCCCACCGCGACGCCCGACGTCACCCTTGGGGAGCAGCTCTTCTTTCTGCTGATACACTGAGATAAGGCGGTATCGCTGCTGGCCAGGCGATGCCGGGCGCTCCCCGGCTGGGCATCGCTCTCTGCCTTTTGTTTCCCGAAAACCTCGCGTGCGAGGCTGAGCCGCAGGATGGGGCCGGCGAGGGAAGAGGGCTTGGGGGGGGACACCAGGGGACC
>NW_010550360.1:4363-4777 GCF_000687285.1 Phaethon lepturus | reverse complement strand
TGGGGGCCGCATCCTGCCCTGCCACGGAGAGGCTGTGTCCCAGCGGGGCACCCAGCCCTGCGTGTCCGCAGTCACCTCTGCCGGGGAGGGATGAGGTGGCAGCGGCAGAGGCTGCGCTGGAGGCAGATTTAGGGAAACACTCCACCATGGTGCTGCCCAGCTCACAGCCTCCTGCAGCCCCGAGGGCATCCAGGAAGGTGTCCAGTGTAACCAGTGCAACCCAGTACGGCCCTCTGCCTTGGAGAGGAGGTTGGAGCCGGGGGTCCCAGCTGGGGTGGCAGCAGTGCTGAATTTCTGCTCCCATCCCCAGGCACGGGGGCAGATGCCATCCCTGCGGTCCCCTCACCTCCTGCCCAGGGATGCCAATGGGTCCACCAGCCAAAAAGCGCTGTCCCCAAGAGGTCCCCATACGGT
>NW_010550360.1:3426-3951 GCF_000687285.1 Phaethon lepturus | reverse complement strand
CCCCACCCGGCTCCTGCAGCCCTCTTGCACCCAGGGCTGCGGCTCTGCCCTCCCGTTTGCTGGACGGGGAAGGGTGGCCTTGGATGTGAGCCGTGTCCAGGCTTTGCCCTGTCTTGGCCCAGGAGGCACTGATTTTTGGAAAGATCAGGAGGGGCTGGGTGGGTCGCTGAGCCCAGCAAGCTGCAAACCTGCCGCAGGCTTTAATCCCAAATGGCCGATGGCCACCTTGCTCCACCTGCCTTCACATACCCCAACCGCAACATGTGTCCCGGTCCCCAAAATAAACCATTCTGCTGTGGAAGCCAGGTCCCGCAGCTACCGCGTGCCTCGGGCAAAGGGTGGTAGAGCTCAGCAACACGTCCCTCATCCAGCTGGAGGAAATTTGGCAAAAAAAGTCCCAGGTGAGACTTGGTAGAAGAAGCCTCAGTCCACAGCAACGTGCTGGGACTTGGGACTCCTGCGGCTGAGAGCCGGTGGCCAAGCTCACCCCACCACCTTTCCCTGTCCAGGTGGGGTTTCCTCTAT
>NW_010550360.1:2301-3151 GCF_000687285.1 Phaethon lepturus | reverse complement strand
TTATGGGGGTCACTTTTGTCCCGGCAGCCGCTGTTGCCCATGTGCCGGGGTGCAGAGGGGCTCCTCGGTGTAGGCTTTGCACGGGGCTAACCATGAGATGGTGTCCCTGTGGTGGAAAGCAGGTTGCTCCTGCCACACGTATCACCCCCGGGGAGCATTCGGTGCTTGGGACCCGCCATGGTTGAGGGGGCACGTTTGAGGCTGCCTCCAAAATGATCAAGGCTCCTCCGGTGCCTCCAGACGAGCATCTCGGGCAGCAAGGGGGGTCCTCCGCTGTCCCGGGGCTGGTGGCACTGCAGCCCCCCAGGGCCACCACCAGCTTCCCGAGCTGCGGCAGAGCAGGGCGGGGGACCCAAAGCTAGGGAGAAAGGTGCCGTCTGCCTGGACATGCCTTGGGGGTTTGGGTGCCCTACCCCTCGTCCCAGGGAGAGGCTTCTCGTGGAGACTCCATCAGAGAGCGCCGTGCCGACTCGTGAGCTCGCTGGCTGTGTCTCCACAGGGGGACAGCTCGTTCGTGGTGATGACCAACTTCATCGTCACCCCTGGACAGAAACAAGGAACCTGCCCGGAGGTAAACGCACCGGCTTCCTTCGGCGGCCTCAGCTTCTGCAATTTAGGGAGGTTGTGGTGGTGGCTCTGGGGAAGGAGTTTTCCTGACATTGGGAGGTTTAGTAAAAGCCTGAGCCTGGCCCCGTATTTTCGGTCCTGACTTGCAAGTGCTACGTGAAGGCTTTTATTCTGCTGAAAAATGGCCAGCATCCATTTAAGTTTTCTTCCCTTTGAGATGATCAAGCAGAGCAGACTCGAGGCTTAAATAAAAGCATCTGCCTGGAGTTTAAAAAATAAATCC
>NW_010550360.1:0-2291 GCF_000687285.1 Phaethon lepturus | reverse complement strand
ATCTGGACATCCTTGGTTGGGAAGTGGAGTACAGACGAGGCTCTGGCTGCGGCTGAGCGGCGTTTCCCCCGCGGAAAACGCTGCCTGGTGAGGCAGGAGGGACGGAGGGACCGAAAGCGCAGGGTGTGATGCTGAGAGGCGGCTGCCTGCTTTCTCCAAACAGCTGCCGGACGCCGGGCTCTGCATGCAGGACAGCGACTGCAGCAAAAGGAAACGCAACCGCCAAGGACAAGGTACGTACGGCACGGGGCCCCGAGGCTCCGGCACCGGCGTTTCTGGTGAGACACGTTGAGCAGAGCGTGCTCCCGCGACGCGGCCTGGCAGGGGTGTCTGGCAGGGGGACCTGTCCCCTGATGGACCCCGTCCACCCGCTGACAGCGTTTGGAAAAGCCTCTGACATGCCGGGTGAGGGTCCCAGCTGGGCTGGTCCTGCTTTCCTCTTCTGAAAGATATCTGAGCTCTGCAAACAGCTCTGCCAACAAAAGGCTAATCAAGACCAAACCATTTCCCCCAAACTGCTACCCTTCTAACAGCTCGGCATTTTCTGAGGTGTATTTTAGCAAGAAAAATGCCCAGTTGTTCCCAGTACAATAGTGCAAGAGAAGCCACTGCCCTGAGCTGAGAGGCCACAATTAATTACCCTTTTTTTAAGGGGCACCAAAGCCCTGAGTATTTTGTGCCTTGGATGTCTGTGGCAGGACCGAAGCTCCAACCCGGTCCCATCCATCCCAGCGTGAGGCTGGAATTTCCCGGTATCCAGGGGTGTGAGCAGCTGTCTCTCTTCCCCACAGGGCTCATGACGGGCAAGTGTGTGCACTTCAACAGCTCTGTGAAGACCTGCGAGATCTTTGCCTGGTGCCCCGTGGAAGTCGATGACCATGTGCCCAGGTAAGGAATGACGCTGTTGTCCCCTTCTCCACCCCGGTCCCACCCCAGCTGCACCAGCAGCACTCGGTGTAGGGCAGAGCAAGCCGGGGCTCTGCGAGTCGCTGCCAGGACAGCCTGGTCAATGCAGACCCCGTGGCTGTACACGCTGCCCGGCGTCCCGAGGGGGTTTGTGCCTCTCCTGCTGTGGTTTGCTCCTCGCCTTGCTGGCAGCTCGCCCCATCTATGCTGGGTGCTCTGTGCATGGACCCATCGGTCCCGTTTGCCTTCAGAGTAAAGTTGTGCTCTGTCCATGACGTGTCCTCCACCTCCAGCCTCCACGGGCCACTGCAAAGCACCTCCTGGTAGGTGCAAAGTCCTTTTCTTCCTTGCCTCCCATCCTCACAGCGGGGCCACAGGGACAGCCATGGGTCCACCAAGGAGCCCAGGGAAGCATGCAAGCCCTTGAGCTCTCTTCCAGCCACCTCACTGTGCTTTTGGGGTTTCTCAACTGAAATCCCAGCACCTAATTCCCTGTCTGTCCCCTAACAGGCACTTCCATCCTTCATTGGGGCTTTTCTGAACCTTGTTGGGCTCTTTCATGTAGAAAGGGAATGGATGAGATCACCAGTTTTTCTGGGTCCTGCTCATCCCAGTTTGGGTGAATCTCCACCAAATGGGGCTTTCCCTTGAGGCTGGAAAGCTGAGTGATGGACACAGGTCAACACTTGTGTTTTTCAGCCCTGCCCTGTTGTCAGAAGCGGAGAAATTCACCTTGTTCATCAAGAACAGCATCACCTTCCCCAGGTTCAAGGTGTCCAGGTAAGGGGAGGTTTGGGAGGATGGCTTCTGCTTGGTTCCCCCAGCCATGTCCCTCAGGGGAAACCCGTGGGTGTAGCTGGATGCTTGATATAGAGGATGCCGTCCCTCATCAGCGAGCCCAGGACCACTCTGACTGCTGCACTGATCGCCAGATTAGCTGATAGGAACCGAGATGTTTCCCTCCCAAATCTGTCCCACCTCAGCTGGTGGCTGTGGTTACAGGAAAGAAGGTTTCTGGAATTAATGTCCCCTGAGTTACCCTCACATGATGCACATGAAAATTCAGTTTCTCTGATTCTTCATTTTTCTTCTCCCTTTTCCTCCCTGAAGATAACAGTAAAATACTACATGGCACAGTGGGGTGCGAGCAAGCTTGGTGCCCAAAACTGAGCGGAGGTCCCTCTTAAATCACGGTTCCCACTTGTTTCTGCAAGGGGTTATAGGGTCGTCCCCTTCCAGGCAGCGCTGGAAACGGTGCTGCTGGCGGAAGGTGCACGCGTAAGAGGATTTGTGATGACCCTGACCGTGTATCTGATTCGGAACAAATTCACAGAAGCTATTTGTGAAGCTGAAGGTGGCGGATTCTTCTCGCCGAGCCGTCCGCG
>NW_010550359.1:388-926 GCF_000687285.1 Phaethon lepturus | reverse complement strand
TATACATGTATACTGTGTATTATTATATATTCACAAACTGAGGGCATTAGGTTTCCTCGAGGAACTCAAGCCCTTCAGAAAGTATTTTTTCCTATTTGGTAGAAACAGCTAGAAATCAAAGCTGGTGAAGTTTGGGCACTTGGCTCTCTTGTTATGCAGTACCATTGCTGTTGAGCTGGATTTTCCTGGTGCAGATCCACCAGCCTGAATTTCCCACTGGAACTAAAGCAGGAACCAAAATGACTCCATGCTTCTCCACAACTGGAGCACCTTGCGCAGGAGATCTGGACGCTGCCCTGTGCTGCAAAGCGATGGATGGGGAAAAGGATTTGGTGAGGGGCTGTCAGATGCAGCTGTACGTGTGCTTCCCTTTTTAAGGGAGAAATGGGTTTGGCTGAGGCCTTTCCCCACGCTTACAAGGTATGTGAGGAGTCGGGGCCCACAAAAGCGGCCTGCAAGAGGTGGTAAATTCGTGGGGTAAAATCACCAATCCCTGCAACGCCGTGGGACGTGCCTGCGCCCTGAAAGATGCCACCCC
>NW_010550359.1:0-372 GCF_000687285.1 Phaethon lepturus | reverse complement strand
GGCACCCTGTCCGGGCGGGAGGGAGCTGCCACCCGCGCGGTGCAGCCTGGAGGAAGGGGGCAGCCGTCTGTCTGGGTACCGCGCAAACAGGGGCATTTACGGCATCACCCGTGGGGATGGGTGCCCTTGGTCCCCGCAGGCCCCTCTTGCCGCCCACAGGGAGGGGAGGGCTGCCTACCCTCCCAGGCCAAGCATGAGGTGGCCGCCCTGCCGGCCCAGTGTGGGGTCTGAAGAGCGTGGGGTAGGTGGGGACGTCCGTGGGGTCCCGGCTCGGGCTGGTGAGGCCCGCGGGGTGCCTGTGAGAGGGACAGGGGACGATGCGAGGCCCCAGGAGGCAGAGCTGTCTCTCTCGCGCCTGCCTGTTTCTCCGCT
>NW_010550358.1:73506-77492 GCF_000687285.1 Phaethon lepturus | reverse complement strand
CAACCTTAGTGATTCTGTGATTCTGTGAGTCCAAAAGCAGACAGCAGTGCATCAGTGAGGAAATGTGACCTTGAAAAGAAACCACCCTCCTCAGCAAGGGATTAAAAAGGCCACAAAATTGGGGTACACCACAGGGTGCTTTGTGGCAAGTTTCCCAAGCCTCAGGCTAGGGAAGAACAGATCCAGACAAGGGCAAGGAAATAACAAAAACGCCCACTGCTAGGGGCGGTGCAGTTCCCTCGGGTGTGCTGGGCATTGGGGAAAGAGCCACCCCTGGGATGCAGCCGTACCAACGCTGCTGGCTTCTCCACGGGAGCCCTTTTGCAGCTGGATGTTGGGATCTGGCAGAAGGGGTCCTCCAGGAGCAGCACTCCAGGGATAGCGGGGATGCAACATAATGGCGCAGAGGCTCTGGCAGAGCTTTTTACAGATGCATCTTGGCAGCAACAAACCTTTGCATTAGTTTTTCATGCACATAAAATGCCTGTAGGCCTCACTCTGCAAGAGCTTAGTCCAAACGCAGTTTCCTGGGAGAGCTCAGTCAGACTAAGAATTTTCTTCCTCTCTTCACCAAATCGTCAAGAAAAAAAAAAAAAAGAAAAAACAGATTTCCATGTGTCATGCCTACCCAAGCCTCTCCAGCTTGCAGGCTCTCACCGCTGTGGCTTACCCAGCCATTCACTGTGTGCACT
The DNA here is from genome assembly GCF_000687285.1 of Phaethon lepturus. Classification (NCBI taxonomy): domain Eukaryota; kingdom Metazoa; phylum Chordata; class Aves; order Phaethontiformes; family Phaethontidae; genus Phaethon; species Phaethon lepturus. The sequence goes on along the minus strand of NW_010550358.1, from coordinate 76,800 downwards.
TACAGTGCACACAAACTGCTCTAATGATGTAGAGTATCTAGTGAACTTACTCGGGGGAACCGCGTGTCCCCCCGCGCTGCTGGAGCTCCATTACAAGTGGAGCTAGCCTGACCTCTCTCACACCATGCTCTCATCTGAACAGCAGCTTTTCCCTCAGGGATTGTCCCACAACCGGTATTTTGAAGCAGTTTTACTCTGCAACGCATCGTCCAGGACTGCTCTCCCTGCTCTGAGGAACCCTATTTCAGGAGAGTTTCTCCAGTTACTATCTCCTGGGGTTTGTAACAGAAGAAAACCTCAGCATTAACCCATCTAATTTCTTCAAAAGGAGGTTGCAGAGGGTTTCATTCCACTTGTTCTTTTCTCTCTCCTTTCTTTCAGACACACTCCCCTGCCCCCTGCTCTTTCCATCGCAGGATTATGGATGTTTAAAACAATTCTCTCCTGACTGCCAAAAGCAATAAAAAGAAGGTGTAAAAGAAGAGAGGCACAGGACAGCCCACCCAAGACAGGGATTTTACGCACATTAGCAAGTTGCTCTTTAAAGCCACGTGTCTAGCTAATGAAGTTTTGGCTTCATTTTCTTTGGCCTGTGAGCGTATCTGTTCCATTGTATGTCTATATATAGAGGGTATGTGTACAGCCATATACACACACAGACGCACGTACATACACATGTAGGCTCTGTGCTCTGTCAGTGCAGCACTGGGAGACCGGCTGGCATGCAAGGACCCGAGCCAGCAGCCCAGGCCAGCCATCCCCTGCCATTGCTGGAGCGACACAGCATCCCTCCCACGCGCAGCCGGGGCAGAGGGATGCACTGGCTCACACAGCCACGCTGCCTGTCATACAGCCAGGAACAGGCACAGGGTTCAAGCCCTGCCCGTTCAGACAGCAGTGCCAATCAGCCCTGGGGCTCGGCTTATGCTGTAGATGAGACCCAAGTGCTGCTGGCATAAGCCTGACCAGCTGAGATTTCTCTGCCTGGCTCAAGTATCCTCAGAGCTCGGGAGTGGTGCTGAGCTAGGCTCTGACATGGGCGAAAGGAAAGTTAGATTTAACCTGGTCCCCAAATGACCTCATGATGGTTTTGTCTGGGTAAGTGAGGAGCTGAAAAACAAGGCAGGCACAAATGGTTATGCATACGTGGGCCAGGGATGAGGCTGGACCAGTCCTTTGGCATCATGGCCTAAGTTTGTAAACTGATCTTGAAACTTAGTCCTCATTCCTTTCAGAGGAGATCAAGCTACTGAGCTCCGAGCTCAGGACTTCTCAGTCCCCACCAGATCAGGTACCACCATGAAGGACCCCAGAAGGATGCAGCAGGAGGGGGTGGCAATGGGGGAAGCGGTGCGGCATGGAGGCAGCTCCGGGGCGAGGGGTGGGAGGCAGCTCCAGGAAGGTGCTGAGGCACAGGGAAGATTACGAAGACAGTTACAAGATCAAGGTAAAGAGCAGGACTGAGGGCAGCAGTCCAGGAGGAGAAGCAAGGACGTAACGAGGAGGGAGGATGGCTGACTGTGAGAAAGCTTGACGCCACACTGGTGCTGTGGCTGACAGGAGAACAGCTCTCCAAGATAAAACTTCAGGAAGCTGCCTAAGTCAAATTCAGCTTTAACCTCCTCTTCCTGTAATCCCTGCTTGTTTAAAATAGCTATTTAAACACTCTCCCCAAAGTGGGAAAAGCTGTGTTGGGAGAGGGCATGGAAAATGTATACTGAAGCAGCTGCTCTTCCTCCAGCAAAGCTTCGAGGGATGGAGCAGGATGCCAAGTACTCATCTTGGCGTACAAGCACAGAGGAGTCTTTGGAGGGAGAAGTTGGAAGCTCTCGAGCTAACAAAGAAAACCTCTTTTGGATGCCCTGCATGCAAACATCTTTCTGCTTGATACTCTATGTTTTGGCTTTGTAGAGCAGAGCCCTGGGTTACATAGCTGTAGAAATGAGAAATCCAGCAAGCACATCCTCTGCAGCTTTTATCACCTTCTACCTGTGCCTTCCTAACCAGAGGCTCAGTTTAATTACAAAAGCTGTGCTAAGTACAGCTGCCAAAAAACACAGTCAAAAGCCCAAAACTAACTCCCTGGTGACAGGTGAAGCAACTGCCTCCCTTTGCAGTGCCAACAAGCATCCATCAAACTAGCCCCTCTTCTGTCATTCCTTCCCTTTGTCGCTCCAGCTGCAGCTCCCTCTTACTCCACTTGCACACAATAAACACTTGTTTTTTTTTTTACTAAAGCACAAAGCAAATTGAAAGACAAAAGCGACGTCTGCACTCCAGTGAGATTTGGCCATTCGTCCCACTTGTGGAGCCCCTGTTTTCCAGGCCAACATTCCCAACTTGTCCTGGAGCAAGGACACCCTGTAAGGAGACTCTTCAGAGCCATGAGGACCAGGCGCCCATCCAGCAGGTCCAGCCACAGCACCGGCTGCCTCCAGCAGAACAAATGCATCACCTCCCTTGACGCTGCTCTCTTGCATCAACTTTTGCGGCATGTGTAATGTAGCCACAGGGTCCACTTCCTTTATTCTTCCTACAGAGTTTATAGATCCCCAGCATCAACTCAATCTGTCTTAACTTCAGCGTGTGGCAGCTGCTCTGGCCATAGCGCTGGCTCGCTGTGCCCCCAACCAGGGCAACAGCAGCGGTTTACCCAGTCAATGCCCCCACCCTGGGAAAGATATATAGCTGCCCCAGCTGTATTTTGGTTGTTTTACAGTAGGGTACCAGCTCCTTCATACAGGAAGCAAGCCACATGATAAACTGCACCACAAAAGTATTTTCCTTTGCGTTAGTGAAATACTGGCTGGAAACTGTGATCTCAAATAGCTAAATCACTGGGATAACGTCAGTGTTACGCGCTCTTAAACTAAAATACAAACTGCATTATTCAGCAAGCAGCACCGCAGTAGAGTGCATTTTCACGAGCACTACCTGCCACCCCTGTTCTAATTTTCAGCAGTTCTTTGAGTGTCAAAAATCAAAGATTGGGAAATCCATCTCTGGGCATTTCTAGTGGTGCTCATTAGTGTGGTAACTCAGTGCTATACACTTAGTTGGGTAATCTAATTCAATCTGAAGACTAACCCAAGAGCAGTCATGATATACTCCCAGCTGTATTCTTCCAGATGCCTAAATTCTAGATTTTATTTTCTTATAAAAAATTTCTGCCTCATTCTCCTGACTGAATCCCTGTTGTAGTCGCACGGACAGCAACACTTCAGTGACTCTGAAGGGAGCTGGCACCACATGAGGATAATTACAAAGGGACGAAGTTCTGCGGTTAACCTCCAG
>NW_010550358.1:52190-73475 GCF_000687285.1 Phaethon lepturus | reverse complement strand
ATTCCTGCAGCGGATCTGCAGACAAACCCTGTTCAGCAGCTTTCAGATCAGGGTAACGGTTCCAGCTTTCGACAAATGCCTACAACCACATTTCATGAAAGCCAAAGTGGAATGATGGATGTGAATTCAAGGACTTGCAATGTTTCGCTGCGGGGATTTAAGCGAGTCTATCGTCACTCATTGAGAATCTCAGATTATCCCTTATATACAGAAGGGGCCTCTCTCCCCAAAATCCCCACTTAACTCTGCTGCTAGGTAAGGGTAAAGCAGAGTTGCCCTATAGACCTGGGGCAAGCTTCCAACCTTTCCATGACTTAGTCTCTCCACTGATAACACAGTGGTGGAGATCAGGCTCTTCCATCCATGCTCAGGACTCAAATATAAAAGTGACCTGATTTCCAGGAGTCCAGAGCATCACAAATTCCCATTGAAATCAAGGATAACAACAAGATTCAGCACCCCAGAAAACGAGGACATGTACATTCTGAGGTGGCTAGGCACAGATTTAGAAGCGCGTTTGAAAATCTGGCCTGCTAATTTTACTTTCCAACAAACTGCTTCTTATTTATAGCTCAGACTGTATCAAGTATAGCACATAGTATCCACCCAGGAACTGGGGTGAAAGGCAAGAACGAGGACAACAATGCAAGAGGTGTTTAAAAAGCTTTAAAGGAGAGAGGGGGAGGGAAAGCAGCAGTTTTCTTCAAGCAAAAATACGCTGGGTTTGAGAAGATTTGAGAAGAGGCACAGCCCAACACACAAGGCAGGGAACCAATGGTCAGGGGATGATGATGGTGCTCAGAGCTGCAGACCACCGGATAACTTGACCAATGCTGTTATCCAGAAGGTGAGGCAGAAATTGGAGATCTGCAGTCCTCCCTTGCCCATCCATAATCAGACACCAAAAAGTCTGCAAAGTCCAGCAGAACTAACTGTTTTTTTGTCCACAATCAGGACTTAAAAAGGAAGGAAGACTAAATACAGATAAGTACGTATCTTCATAATGCCCAAAGTCTCACATCTGGAGTGGTCAGCTTGGAGGAAGCTACTGAGACATTGACTCTTACATCTTGGGAAGTGCTCTGCTACATTACAAAGTGTGTACGTACGCTGCTTCTCCACACTGGCATGATTTTGAAGCAAAGCATTATGCTGTGTGGAAAGCACGCTGCTGTGAGATGAGCGAGCGTGTCCCTGCCCACTCTGAAGATGATGGCTGGCGCTACACAAGAGACCGCAGAGTACCAAGCGGCGATGATAGCCCTGGACTCGCCCAGCAGCTGTTCTGAAGCCTCTAGGAAGCTCTGCTGATGAAACTAGTGCTTATAGAACTAGACAAGGGTTTGGAGGAATCCCTGCCCAGGTCTCACATCCTAAATTCCCCCAAAGTCTCACTTCCAGGTCAAGGCCTGAGCAACATACCTCACACAGCCCACAGCATACCCTACATGGATGAGTAGGGAGACAAACTTTGGACTCCTGTGTCAAAGACTTAGCATTTGCCCCTAGGACCATCTCTTCCTTTGTAAGACAAAGACAAAGGTAGGAAAAACACTTCACACAAAGCAAATTTAAAAAGCACTGGCCATTTATCACGTGGAATTACAAACAGGTGTAATTTAAACACTGGACCAGGCTTCCTAGAGAGGTAGGTGGTCAATGCCCCAAGCCTGTCAGTGTTTAAGAAGCATTTGGACAATGCCCTTAACAACATGCTTTAACTTGTGGTCAGCCCTGAACTGGTCAGGCAGTTGGACTAGGTGATCGTTGTAGGTCCCTTCCAACCAAAATAGTCTATTCTACTCTAAAACAAACAAGTATGAATAAGCAATGGAGCTTAACATTTGGACAGCAACTGTTAACTCCCTGCATATCATTCACATGTCCACACTGGTACCAGATTCAGGAACAACCATCTCTTATTTTTCATGTGTATTCCCCAAGGAAAAAGTCTTCCCTTCCAACTTCCTCTCCAGGTCATTTAGGGCTAACTAGTAGTAAAGTAACCAAGCACAAGAGATGCCTGGTCTGTCTTTCCAGAGGCTGCTGTACTCTGAGATTTCTTCTCCTGCCCATTCACATGCGCCTTTTATGCCTGGGTGAACCCTGCTGTATCTCAGGAGAGTCCATAGCTCCCTCTTGTGTCACTAAAGCATTGCTGGTACTTGCACCTGTGAATTCTCTGGCCACCCTTTGCATCCGGACACCTCACCTCCAAGCACAAACTCACCCCACTTGCACCATAAATTCACTGGAAACCTGCAGTGCCTCCGCCTCAAGCTGCAGTCTCCTATTTTTCATGCCTCCTGCTTGCATGCAGAGCTTTCCAGGCTGCGAGGTCATAGATCAGTATCTCGAGGCAGCATCAGGGCTGGGCGAGCAGATGAAGTCAGCTTCCCACAGCATGCTCTGGGGCAGACACTGTATCTGGATATATTTGCAGGAAGACAGGAAAAGTCTGCAGCGACATACTGCTTTAATTCTGCACCTGGTGAAGTGGTCAGGTTTGACGTTTCAAAATACGTTTGAAGCCAGTCTGGGAGAATAGTGTTTCTTACATTTCGTGAGCCTAAATTATTCATTATTCCAAAGAAAAGAACAATTTAAAAAATTTAATTTAAGAGTTAGGAACAAATTCAGAGAAAAAGAAATCAAATACAGAAAGATTCCCCAAAACACCCTTATTTGAAGGGAAACGTGTTAAGCATCCTGCTTTTTGCAGCAGAGAGCTGTCCGACTGCCTGACCGCAGCTACATTAAGACAGTATATTTTCACTGGCACTCTCCTGACAAGGCTTTTCACACACTGTCCCTGTCTAATATTCCTTGTCAGATCTAGAGGAAGTCAAGAACCAGGTGAATCAGAGCCAAGACACATTTGTATCCATTTTTGCCCATTTCCTCTCAGTTTATATCACCAATTAAGTGCTACTATTATGTATTAAATGGAATTAGCTTGTTGTTGAAAGGTGTCGACAGAAGGAAGAGAGATTTATACGCTGTGCTGTTCTCTGCTAAGCAGTTTGACTCTTATGGATGTTACCAGTCATTAGTTACCATCAAATGCACCTAACTGAATCACCTGGCCATGCAGGTGATGAACCCTGCAGGAGGAACTACTTCTTAAGGTGACCCCATCACAGAGCAAAAAGGGATCACCATGCCAAATACATTTGAAAGAATCACTAGCTGGGAAGCCGACAGTAGGTTTCTGCCTTTGATCTCTGCTACATCAGGAGCCGGTCACTGCTAGGATGCTGTGCCCTCAAAGCCAGCGAAGGAAGACACAGAGGTGCAGGGCAAGAAAACCCACGTTGCCGCTCCCATCAACCCTCTGCAAATGGTTGCCCTCGCTGCAGGAGCCGCTCTGCGGCACATCACAGAGGCAGCAGCGAGGGGAAGTACAGCCTCTTTGCTGTATCACCAGATCAAGCTGGGATGCCAGGTTTGCAGCAGGGACGCCATGCCTCCACGTGGATCAGTGCTCCGGGGGAGAGACCCTCTGGTGGGTGCCCAAACGCTGCTAACAGAGCACGGCTGGGATGACGGCGCAGGGCCGGCCATAGGAGCGCGGGCATAGGCAACTTCGTTCACCGACCTCCCTTGGGAGCTGACCCCCTCACTGCCCACAGCCTGGCCGTGGCCTCCCTTCTGTGTCTGCTTCATCGCTTGTCTCCTGCAACGTATCGCTCAGCTGCCTCTCCAACGCCCGAGGCACCTCCCAGCAAATCCCAGGCACCGGCTGTCCCGGGCTAGCCGCCCATTCAGGCACAAGTCCGGAACGGCAACCCACCAGTTGGCCCCAGACACCTCAGGCCCACTGGGGAGAGAAGCTATCAAAGCAAACCCTGGGCAGACCTCCTCCAAGGCAGACCCCACCTGGGGCTCAGCACCCTCCCAGCTCTCGGGGAGTCAGTGGACGTACACAGAGGGCACAGGCACCTGCCCCACCTAAGCCCCAGTGCTAGGACTGGGAACTCCTTTCAGGAGGTTTGAGTCCATGGAAAAATAACCCTTGGGTGCATTTCCTACCTTCACACAGACAAGTCTCTCCTTCACTCTTCGCCTCGTGCAGAGATGAGCCAGTCTCTAGCTGAAAAAGATGACTTCACTAATGAGGCTAGACTCTCAACTGATATTAAGTGATTTTATTTTGTTCCATCCTCTAGAAGCTCTTCTCAAACAGGGGTTATTCTTGCCAACTCTTTATTACCATAAGCTGTTTGTTACAGTTCTGGAGCATTTGGATATTTCATCCAATTTCCAGGGGTTTATCACCTTCCAAAACTGCTCCCTTTCAAGCCAATATTTCTCACACTGGCTTTCAGCCTGGAGGTGAATTTCTTTAGAGAGTCGAAGTATAATCTGTTCAGTATTTTCTTTATGATAATAGCAGTACAATCTACTGTTGACATATTTAATCCAAAACTCTGCTCTTTGTTTTGCTTTAAAAGGAAATCTATCACAGAGGACAGACAGGGATTTCAGTGAAAGCAAAAATAAGACCTTGAATTGTACAACATCAAGAGACAGAGATGTAAATCTGCAGCACCAATTCTGTCTCTCTCCCTTCAGGTATAAGTATTCCATCCCTATGCAGTAGCACAACAGAAGCAGAATGATGCACACTCAGAAAAATACTACAGAACAGGAAAACATGGTTACTCCTCCAGGAAAGCTAGATATAACTTCTAGATTTTATACTAAATTTTACCTTTCCACTGCACTTTCCTTGGAACTTTTCTAGGTGCACACGCAATATTTTGGGTCACTGCCTTTAAAATGTCTAATCATGAAAGGAGATGAGCCTAACCAGGGAGACACAGCTACCATTTGCTTTGGGAGTCGTAACTGAATTCCCCAATTTTGCTGCAATTAAAATCTTAAAGTGACTTAGAGGGAGGCAGAATTTTTTTTCTCAGTCATTTCAGTAGAAGATTCTGACTTCACCAGAATCTTAGGAGGTTAGGTAATTATTTACCTTTCCTTTTCCCTTTAGGAAATTTTAAAGGGTGATTTTTATTTTACTTTCTTTGCATAGTGCGTAGTCTTAGCCAGAGAACTGATGTAAACTGATAGCTACTGTTAATTATTCACACACCATATTAAAATTCCCTTCAGTATTTAGCAGACATTGAAAATTAAGTATAAGTTTAGATACTTCCAGATTTATGACTTTTTTCCTGGTCACTTACACACTAAAAATACTGCGTGGAGGTCGCCTGGCTCTGAGGCTATACATGGCTACCAACAGCATGATCCGGAGTGTGCAAACACCACTGGATTCGTACCTGAAGGGTAGAGCACCAACACTACAACTCACCTAGACCAGCTTCGCTGAAGGCCGAGAGCCAGCCTTGGGAAATATTTAGTGTGATGGTTTGAGTAAACCTATACGGCAGTTAAATTTGGACCACTGAGTTTGGATGTTTGGCCGAAACTCCAAAGTAAATGAGTTATCATCTCCTTAATATGAAATTTTCCAATAGTGATAATGTTAGTTTGACAGGCATCACAATTCATGCTTCAGAGTCAAACTCGGCTCCATAGAAGTGATGTGAAACACGTTTTACCTCACCTCTCCTTTCTGCCAGCTCTCTGAGACATATCTAGTGGTGGCCACCACTGCTGAGAGGGTATGGAGCTAAATGGCTTGGCAGCTGAACCAGCCTTGTACATCTTCTCTCCTATAATCCTACTGTAACCTAGAACCAGACCAAGCCTGTAAGAAGGGCAACGCCTGCAGTATAAATTCCATGAATTGAAAAAAAAAAAAAAAAAAAGTTATTCTTCAAAGATAACGCTTTGAATCACACAAAACAGGGCTAACAAGACACCTCCAGAGGTCACTTGATCATTTCTCTAGCACAGCGAAGGATCGGCTCAGCCTTGCAGTTAGATGTGTGCCTGACCTGCTATTCAAACCCTCCAGTAATGACACCACAATCTGCTCCAGAGATTCACTGCCCTGAACAGAATAACCTAACTTTGCCTGACTGCACTTGAAGCCTATTACTTCTTCTCCTGTTCCCAGTGGCCACCATGACTAATGCAAGCTGACCGCCTCAGTCTGGGAGAGTCTGCAAGCTTTTTGAGCTTCACTGTGTGCTCCAACATCTTCCCATGCTCTGAGCTACCGCATGTGCATCAGATTAGAGCTATGGTAATTCTCTCACGCATGGCCACCGGCAGGGTACAGCTGTTCCCCTGACAGCAGCAAGAGAGAGATTTTCTGCTGTGCTTCCAGTAGCATTGAAACAGATATGTGCCATAGTCACATCGTGGGTTTTGAGGGCAAAATCCAGGAGGGAAACCGCTGCCTTTATGTAAGCAGATATGCTATTGAAGTTTGACAAATGTAGCTCAGCCCATCCTAAAAGGTATTTCCCTGCAAATGAATTGATGAGGGAGGTACACATACCCAGCGATACTTACACTACTTGAAGGTGAATTCTCCTGCACAGGAGAGCCCTACGGGCAGTGCTTAGTCTGCTCTGGTTAGAAATAGGGGGAATCATTAGTATTTGAAGGAAGAAGGTTGCGAGGTTTCCCAGTAATTCTCTTTGCCATCTGGCTATGCCCATCCGAACGTCTCTGGACAGACCCGCTGAGGCCGCCTGTGGAAAGCGCAGTAAAGCTGTGTCGCTCCTTCCCTCCCACCAGCACTGCCCGGCACAGGGCAGCTCACGCCATACCGCTGAGGCACCCTCTCTTCGTAGGACCAAGATGGGTTCCTCTAGATGACCCCTTCGGGATCAGGTTTGGAAGGGAATCCTGTCCTGGCTTGATTTTGTGCATCTGATTAAAAGCGTAAAGACTCCCTTTTTCATGAACAGAGAACAGCCAGCTCCCAGAGACGGCGTATTTCCTTGCCAACACGATTCTCACAAAGAATTAGACTATCCTAATACTCACCGACATCCCCCTCCCCAACCCCATGCTAATATTTGTGTGTTTAACAAATAAATCTCACAAGGCAACGCAACTTCCCATTTGACTTCTTCAAGGAAAATGTCAAAGTACTTATTACCAGAGGGTGGTGCTTCACTCTGCCTTCCACCGTCCAGGTTCAAAGGGACCTCATGGTACTGCTGCAGTGACATGGATACCTGATTATGGAAAGACTCCATCCGATGGCAGTCAACAGCAGAGACCTCACCACGCAGCAAGGACTGAGCTGAGCTCAGCTATCCAAGGAACTGACCGCTCCGCTCTCTGCATAGGAAACCAGATCCTTGGCTAGCAAACGGTTCAAACCACTCGCTGTTGTTTTAAGCACAGACATTCCGATAGTCACATTACCTAAATTAGGTATCTGTTTGTAAGCAGCCTACATGAGACCTTGAGTCCGTACGTGTGAATTGGGACAATTCAGCTGGCAGATGTGCATATGGTATTTATCTGCCTCATACAGGTGCAGGAAAAATCAGACAACTAATTTCTGAGAACTGCTCTGAGATCCACCGTCAGAGAAAGTCAGAAAAACAGTCCAGCATCATCACAGCTCAGTCCCTTGGGAAGGTACTGAATGTCAGTAGGTTTATGGAGATCAAGATACCAATAAAGTAATAAAGCATCCTAGACCTGATCTTTGAAAGTACAGCTACTGAATGATGTTAACCACATTCATCAATCAGCTAATGTGCATGCAGGCTCACTTACCACTACTTAAACAATCTTAACGAAAGTCAGCGTGAACCGTTTCTTGCCAACTCTGCTGGCATTTGGGGAGCCACAGTCTGTACTGTTTTCCTTCCAGTGTTCTGGAGCAAGAAGCACGGGTGCTTGCAAGCCCCCTAAAAACCATCGCCTCTGGCAGTCCTGACCTTCTCTGCTGCCAGTGCCTGGCTCAAAAGCCTTTCAGCTTCTGGATTCATTTGTTTCACTTATCTTTATGCAAAGTGTGCATCAGAAGCATATGAAACAGTGCCAGGTTAGGAAAGTGCAATGCTTCACGCGCTTTTTGAACAGGCATCGCAAATAGCGGCTACCAGAGAATGGAGAATGAGACTCTGGTCCAGGATATTTTCATTCATTTAGGGTTTGTTCCTATGCAAAAAAACCCCAATCCTAAAACTCTGCCCCACTGAAACTGATGGCAGTTCTAGTACTCACCTTGCTGGGTTTAGAACCTGACCCCAAATATCCCTCCTTCTGCTAGCCAATGTACTGCAGCAGGCAATAAGTTCCCAGACAAAACATAACTCATCTTTAGAGTCTTTTTTTCAGGAAACTTTTGGAGCAGGAGAGAAGACAGAAGTGCCTCACTACAATTTACACATCAGTCAGAACAACGATCAAGCTATCCTGGGGCTCTCAAACCCACAACACAAGAGGACACCACAAGGGCTTTGTGCCCAAGGTGCCTGTTTTGAGGAACCCTCTGAAGGCAATGCCGGCAGCACAACCCAGCACTGCGAGCCCGACTGAGCGGAGTGACCCTTGGCTTGCACGCCTGTGGTACAAACAGTACCATCAAGACTTGAGTCCACTGTCTCTTTTCTGTTTTTCCTAGAAATCACAACGGCCACCATGCTTTAGGGCAACGTATGTCAAGGCTAAATCTTTGTCGACAGAAAAGAGCCATGAAGTTCCGCTTCGCTACTGCTTGTGTAACGGAAGCCAACCCTGACTGTAGTTGGCACTGCAAGTACACCGAGAAGAGCTGGTCCACGGCCCAAGGAGTCTGTGTGCTGAGAGATACAAGAGAAATACTTAAGATGGAAGAGAAAGGAGGTATAATTGTTGTCAAACACCCCCAGAGATATTCATGCACTTTATTCTCATCAGTGGAGGTACCAAGTAGGGTTGCAGATCAGACTGCACACATAGTTTTCAAGGATGAAGACAGGTGAAACCCAGAACTGAACTGAGACCTCGGCTGCTGCCCAGTAACTTCATCACAAGCCTGTACTCTTCCTCCTCCTGCTCTAACAGCTCAAATTAAGAAAAAGACCCAAAAACACACCAAAGCAACAAATCACACTAAAAGAAAACCACCATACTAGTCAGTCCCAAACAGATATTTCCAGTTTAAAGGTCAGCGTGAAACTTAAGATTGCCAGAACAGTCAGTGTTCAGTGAACCAGTGTAAACCAGTGAACCCAGTAAAGGCCTGAAAGAAAAACCAACCTGTCCCTCAGCACTGCTCTCTGGTGTGCTTCACGGCAGGGAAGAGAGAGAAACTGCCTCTTCCTTATCCATACACCCTTTGTTAAAGCAGGGGGGAGCACACACTCCCTAGAAGACTCCAGAAACTCTAATCGCAATATCCAATTCCGAAGAAAATCCAAATACAAACACCTTGTATTAGGAAAAATAAGATAAAATCCTTTATACTGGAGGCATCATTGAAGTAATGTGATTACACTAATTAGGAGCACATCAGTAGGTAGCTCTGCAAGCAAGAATCTTTTACAAGTGTCTCAAGGGACATTTCCCAACCCAGGCTTTGTTAAAAAACACAGCTGATTTGGGGTCTATGTATTGTGAAAACTGTAATGGGCCTGGTTTTCAGAAGATAATGGGACTTTACTTCTGAAAAAGGAATAGCCTTTAAAGTGCAACACCCCAAAATCATCAGGCAGTTTGAAAACTATTGCCCACACGCTCTCTTTTCTACAAAGCCATAATGAGCATGTTCCACACCCGTGACCGTAGGGAAGCAGCACCCACCTGTGTCCCAGCCCCATATACCAACTGCAGAGAGCTGCTATGGATGGCCTCTCACCCACCCCCTCCATAGACCGCCCACGGTGGGCTCCACAGCCACGCCAGGAAGAAGCTGCACATACTTCTGAGAGCTATTCCCTTGTTCCACCCCAGGCCCCAGCCTGCAAGATGCCTTGCTGCCAGAACTGGCTGCATTTTTAAATCAACTTACCCAGCGTTCGACTCAAACCCTCATGGATCAGTGCTTCAGTGAGAAAAATCACTGCAATTTGGAAGTGTGTATATTCAATCCCTCTTGTTTATTCATTTCAGTGCTTAAGTCAGTAACAGCTAGTACCTTCTATGTTGATCTAACGGTGCGAGCAGCCTTCCCATACATCATACATACATTGTTTTGACTCTTCATGCCAGTGAGCAGGGGCTGTGGATGCTAATCAGAAGAGAGGGCTTCATTTTTTGCTATCTGCAGATACTGCAAATTGACATGAAGAACAGGGAAGTTCTTCTGCATGAGGAATTAAGGTTTCAACCGCTTTGAGGGAGGAGGGGCAGAGAGAGGAGGATCACCTGGTTGGAAACATTTGGGAAAGGGATGGAGCTGGACGGCTCAGCTCGGCAGGTCAGGGAGGGGTGATTGGCAGGAGCGCAGCCGGAGGAGTCCCATGATAGCCACGTCCAGGCCACGCTCCGCTCTGCAATCACAGCTCATTTCCAAGTCTTCCTCCTCTCTTTCCCCACTCCCCTTCTGCCTTGTTTGTCAAAGCTTCCTCCCTGGCAATTTGATGCCAAGGTTTTCAAAATCTGCATTGCCTCGTGTTAGACACCTCAAACCACGTTCTGCCAGCAATCCAAGGGTGCCTTCCAGAGCCATTCACAGGAGGAAAACACTAACAGACTCTGACTGCTTTGACTGCAGTGCCTGTGTACCAGTTCCAGAGACTCAAATAAGGTATCTGAGCTCAACAAATATGGAATATTTCAAATCCTTTTGATATTTTTTCCTCTGCTTTTATACCTGTGGAAGAACAACCAAGCACATCAAAAGCAGGCTGACATGTCACAGCATCGGCTGCCACTCCTCTCCCTGCTGTGTGATCTACCATAACATTAGTAGGTAAAAGGACGAAGAAGATTTTTAGGGTGATTATCCTGGAAACAAGTCAGCATGCTCAGCAGCTTGTAGACAGCAGCGATCCAGCTGCAGAGACGTGCAAGTTTGTGTTTAGTAAGGCTTAGACCTGTGTTAGCAAGGCTTAGACCTGTGTGAGCTCCACTCGGGTGTCACTATGTTGTACGTGCATGGCGTCGTGCATGCAGTGGGCAAAGACCACAGCTTTACTTTGAGAACAGAGATGCCACCTCAAGGAGAACAAGCCTCTCTGGTCCATTAAGAAAGCTGTTGGGTTTTTTTTGGTGGGTGGTTTTGGTTTGGTTGGCATTTTTTTGGGGGGGTGGAGAGGAGGTGGGGTATCCTTTATGGCCATGAATCCTACTTGGGTCTGTACATACCATTACAGCTGAAAACTATCAGGTCTCTGCTTCAATACCTTCTATGTACAGTACAGTTCAACAGCCTCCCCGGACAGGACTTTTGTCCCACTCTGGATGAACTCCAAACTCCAAAGCAAGGGTGGTTTAGCCAGACTGTATGACCACATATTACATTTATCTGACAATACAGCACCCCACTGTGGCAGCCATGGTCAAAAAACCCTGACTGGAAACACTTCTCATTCAAAGTGTTTCACATCAAGGGAGAAAGAGTATTTCATAGCGAAGTTCCCCAGGGTGTCTGATGAAAAGCAGGAGTTTCAGGTCACTTCTGCTGACACAGAGTGAAAATATTCAGGAAAACTGACTTTTTTTTAACTGCTTGCTGTGGAAGTCACGCAGCTTAGGGCTTCTGTTCCCACAGGCAGTAAGAACAGAGACACAAAACAGAGCATCTCGTCAGTCCTGAGAAACAGTCCCATGAGTTTGCCTTTGGGTTTTAGGTGACAGGTTACAGGACTTGCTGTGGAGGTTCAGAGGCACAACAGGAGATGAGATTTTTAAGCAGAGATCTAAGAAAGGAGTAGAAACGATGCGGCTGCTTAGAGGATGCCTCCCTCACGCAAAGAGCAGCAGAGGTGAAAGTATGAGGGTATTTTGTGAGAAGTTGTCTTAAACAGGCAATGAACAGCAGTGCTGCAGAGCAAAGACAGCAAGGAGATCGCAGGCAGGACATGGATAGGTCAGCAGAGCCCTTACAAAGGCAGGCACAGAATTTACATCTGAGGCAGTGGAAAAGAAAACTAAAAAGGACGAAGATACAGTAGCTGTGCCACTCCAGGGCAGTGAGCCTTATGGCAGCGCTTGGATGGGTATAAAGGAGGCAAAGAGGCACACACAGGGATCCGTCAAGGCTGTCCCTGACTTTAGCTCACCAACTTTCCATCTGAGCCAGAGAAGCCAAGAATGGCACAACTGCAGCTGTTGCAACTGGATTTTCTTACTCGTACAGTTCCCCTATGTCTCCTTCCACTTGCAGAGCTATAAGAGTGATGGATTTCAGCTCTAGGGACTTCATTCATGATCCAGGTTAACCGTGTACTGTACTGTTGTTTTTTTCTTCCCATGTCCTGCTCGCATTGGCAGAACATGATCTTTCTGCACCATAGCACTATACTCCTTCACGTGTATTCCCCAGTTTCCTTATGTGTTCATGATGGACAAAATACTAATGTATCTGGTATCTGGTTGACTAGTTTCCACACATTTTCCTGACAAATCTGAAGCTGAACCCAGCTGAAGACAAATCACAGGTCTGATTTAGCATGCCTTCTTGTCCATGCAGCAGTTAAAGCTTGTTCTGGTCTCCAACTGCAACTCTGAAGAGATAAATAGTGACAACTGCTAAACTGCAGTGCAGAGCCCCTTCGCAGACTCTGACCCCGGCTCTGGCTGCTATGGTGCACCTCCGCTGTCACCGAACAGCCACGGAGCGGCAGACGAGGTACCCTGAGAGCACATCGAAACACCCGCAGACAGCTGACGGCCTCACAGCAGCTGTCCGCAGCACAGTCTCCCTGCCCTGAGCACAAGGAGCCCGAGCACAGAGCCAGCAGCGTCCCAGCTTTGCTGCGCACGCCAGAGCTAAAAAGGATCGTTAGCAGCCCTGGGACAACTCTAGATTTTGCAAAAGGCACCTGCTTGACTGGCCAGCCAGCTCTGTACGATCCCTCCCTGTAGATGATGGCATTCAACCACCTCATGCATAACTCTGTAAAGCCAACACAAAACAGCTCCCCTGCAGTTAAATAGCAATGAATTACCACAGGGAAGCCGGTGTTGTGGGCAGCATACCCAATACCTCCACTTATCTGAGACCCACCGGCCACGTTCTTCAGAAAGCAAAAGGCAAGGCGATCTCCAAACAGGGCTCACAAGCAGTGGTCAGCAGCTCCCCAAAGGCTTGTTGCTCCCCACCATACCATGGGATGACTTTGGGCTGACCTTGCTGTCGTGGCCCTGGTCAACAGTGTCTTATCTTCCCCTTCAGCCCATAGCACCTCCTTCAGCCTAGGTCCACTGCCAGCTGCACAAAGCCACCCCATCTGTATTGCACTTAAGCCACGTGTGGCTCAAAAGCCACAGGCTGTCCACACGGATTGCAGGATTCAGCCTTACATAAAACCCAGAGCAGAACTGAAGGCTCTTTCCCCTGTTACAATGAAGGTGACTTGCACATGTAAGCCCGTAACCCAAATACCCTGGCTTTCTACCTGGAGTCAGCAGAAAGAGCTGGCTTCAAATAAAAGCCACGTTACCTTCTGGGAAATATCATGCATGATATTTTCTGGCTCATATGCACGAGCCAGAAATAAACACTTGAGTAGAAGAGAAGCTGCCTCTGGTACTAGCCAGCTATCGTCAGTCCCCTGCTCCACCTCTACTGCAGTTCTCTGGTTACCCACTAGTGCTTCCCTCCTTGGCTGTCCCACCGTAATAGGAACAGGCTGGAATGAGTTTCTCACCCAACAAACTTGATTTCTTTATATGCTTTAAATCACTGAACTATAAATATTAGGAAAGATGCGTGAAATCTTACCTAGCCCACATTTCAGCGCTTGTGTCTCAATGGGACTTTAATAGATGCCAGAACTTCTCATTTCAAGTCACGTAAACAGAACGGGAGAATGCAGGCTGCTCGTTTCAACACGACCGCCGGAAAAACACTAGCGAAGAGCCAGATTGCAAATGTCAAAACAAGTGATTGGTTTTGAAATATGGGGAAAAGTTCATTCTAATGATCCTAGTGGCTTACATCCTTATGTAATGCAAAAAAAAAGAAAGCAACAAAAGCATTCTCCAAATTCCCTTCATTTGGCAGACATGATGTGCCTACAAAATACATCCCTCCCAACCTAGCCCGATGAGACGGCAGCCTGTTTACAAAAGTTACTGTGGTCTGCAGTGGAAGGGAGCTCATGAGGATTTTTTGTTTAATATCTGCCTCTGCTACAGACACCCTCCTGACTTTATCCTAACATACTCACCTCTCTGCAACTTCCTTGTCTGCTTGAGCTGGATGCTCTTGGAGCAGGATCTGTCTCTAAAATTCAAGCATATGAACAGTGCTTCAGCACTGAACACACTTCACATTTGAGACAGCCTCTCAGGTGCTACCACAATGGAAAAAAGAGTAAGTATTGGCTGTAATTCTTCAGTACTGTGGGATTTACGCCTGTCAAATACTGATGCAAAAGCAAGTAAAAAAACCTGGAGGCCTCATAAGCCTTTCCACTGGTAGGCTCCCAAATTTGATCTCCTGTCCCTGTGGGAAGCCACTGAGTTGGCCCTTCCAAAGGGCATTCAAACCTAGAGATGGCCCTGGCAACTAAAAACATCACTGGCAGCAGCAATGGGCCACGCAGGCGAGCACAGAGGCCAGAGCTGGGTTTGGTTCAGGAGCTGGGTAAGAGGTCTGGGAGCTAAACTGGGACCTGACCAGTGCTTCCAGTGGGAAGGTACCTGGCTCCTGGCTTGAAGGGTCATACCATGCTGCTGCCACAGGAGTGGTCTGGAGTGGTCTGGAAAATCATGCCTGAAAACCAGCCTGCCCCGGTCAGTCGCGTGCCAGGAAGATGAGTGCCAGAGAGAGCAGAACAACTTCAGGATAACAGAAATCCTGGGATTTGAGAAGTGGTGACTTCTCACACTACAGTGACCACTGCCAAGGTCACTCATACACCTGGGACCAACTGATCTCCAGATGGCCAAGGCCAGCCCTTGCACAGCTCATTTTTTGAGGACTGGGTCTTACCCAAGACAGGTTGTGAACTTGAGGGCCTTGAAACCAAGGCCAAGAAGATCAAGACGCTTGTAAGCCCAAGCTAAGCATGGGGAGATTTGAAAAAAAACTGATGCCTTGCCTACACTGGGCCAGTAAAGAGGGACTCCAGTTGCATACCACAGCAGAGCTACAAGACAGGATGAAGGGGGTAGATCACAGATCAAGAGCAGGACCTACTTTACTGATTAAAATTCCAGCATGTTCTTCACTGTTTCTGGTTAGCCTAGTAGCTCCTTAAATTAGGAACTGGTCTGGGCTCATATGGCTCTGTAGAAATAATAATTATTTTCCAAAATTATTTAAACTGATGGGAAGAGTTATTTATTCTTCTTTTTACACATTTTTACTTAATTTATTCACTTTTCACCCAAGCAGTACATTGCTTTTTAAAACAGGACTTCAGAATATATTTATTTCATTGATTAATAATGGAGTAAAGTAGTCTTTACTTACTTTTTGACCTAGCAAAGGCCTCAGAATTTGGCTTAATAACAGTGCTGCAAGATTCTTCAACTGATGAATTATGTCATAATAATTAACATCCTTGCCGTTGTCAGGCACAAAGCCCAGTGATGTACAAAACCTCTGCATACACAGCCTATAAATGATTTCAGTAGTCCACAGTTTGATGTGTTTATTGCTGTGATATCATAGCTGGTATTCGACCTAGCTGTAAAATATCCTGAGACCATCCTTTTTTTCAGTTACAGAAGCTGTAAACATATTTAAGCTCCAAAATATCAACAACAGATTTAATACAAGCCATTAGGAAACCAAGCCCTCACCTAGACGTTTTTGTCTCAAGAACCCATTAAAAATATCAAGTCAATTTTCAAGTCAAATTTTGCTTCCAGAAGAATCTTCTTAGCATAAATCAGGGAGCCATTCTCAGCTATACAATTCTCTAATCACAGTTGATCTCAGCCTGACCTAAGCCAGAGCAATTTATAGCATTTAAATGGCTGCTTTAATTTATGTGACCTGGCGTGGCTCTTTGGAGACTACCCACCAGCTCAGTAGACATGTCTACTCCCTGCAGGTCCTACCCAAGCAACACACTGTGCAGTGTTTCATCTCTTCTACCTTTTAACTAGACAGCTTATAATAGTGTGGAAAACTCAATTTTCAAAAAGAAAGCATAAGTCAATCTGGAAAGAGGGAAACAATATAGCACACTTGGATGAAGCCACCTGAAAACACAACCTGGAATCTAATTCTCTACACATGGCATGAGCAGACTGTGAAAGGAGAAGGCAAGCTACTGACCTCCCTGAGCATTAGTAAATAACAGGGCAGGAAATTTAGGTAACTCCCAATACTCCAGTGCTCAGATACTGCTTTGCAAGAAATATGCTTGGGAGTTGTGGGCAGCTGATGATGAACCCCATGCTATAATTTACTTGTCAAAGCAAAGGATTTCCCTGACCAGCTCTTCCATTCTAGCTGTGATGAGGATTGCAGGAAGGTCCAATGGGACCAGAAGGTCTTCAGCTGGCACAGCAAAGATGCACCTGGGTGTTTCTATCCTTTCACTAAACAGCCCAAGTAAAGCCAAAGATGGCCCAAGTTCCACTCAAATTGATAAAGACTACAAGACCTATTCAGTCAATAAGGAAAACTAGCAGAGCAACATCACTGCAGCCTAAGTTGTCTGGATGCAGCTGTAAATATTAGAGCAGGAACTTCTCCAAAGCCCTTTGGTTTGAAACAAGCCCCTTTCTTTCACTCAGAAGCCAACATGACAATCAAGTCTGTTTGCAAATCTGCCCTTAAAAAATAGACTAATATGTCCATCTTTCAAAAAAAGAGCAGCTTAAAACAATAATTTCAGCTCATTTAGCTGTAAGACAATTGTGTACGTGCAGTTGACTGGGCTGCTTCATCAGAAGTTGTACACCTATCAAACATCTGAAATGCTGCTCTGTGGATGAGTCAAGGGTCAAAGAGCTCATTAGAGAGGCTGTGCAAGTTGTCTGAGGTCTTCTGATCACATTCATCTGTCTTCTCTGGGGAGTGGACAGATGAGTGAGATCACACTTCTTAGAAAGTGTCTGTGGGGTGGGGAAATCTAGAGCAAATGCTGTACCACGGAGACACTGAAATCCATCTGTTTTAGCAAAAGCAGCAAAAAAAAATGAGGAAGGCAATAACACACTTCCTAGAAGCTGGTTCTGTTACAGTGTTATGATACCAGTCAAAACTTCAAGAAAAGGCTAAAAGAAGTGAAGGCTTGAGCTGTGTCTTCTATAGGTATTCTTCCAACCAGGTAGGTTTAGCAGTTTCGATCATCTGTTAAAGGAGTTACTCCACTGACACTGCTCTAATTCCCACCTGGACTTGATAGAGGGGTACCAACTCCCATGGACATCGGTGCAGCTTGCACTCAGGCTCCTTTGCCTGATGAAATGTTTAAATTCAAGAGTGCAATTTCTGTAAAAATAATTAAAAAGGAAGCTTTGCAGCAGCTCAAGTTGCCGGGGTAGT
Source organism: Phaethon lepturus (assembly GCF_000687285.1). NCBI lineage: Eukaryota > Metazoa > Chordata > Aves > Phaethontiformes > Phaethontidae > Phaethon > Phaethon lepturus. Next base: position 55,984 of record NW_010550358.1, on the reverse strand, counting down.
TGTTAGCCTTCATGATACTCAAGTACAAGTGATCTCTTTGCCAGGCTATCTAACCAACATGGAAACAACTGCTGAATTCTTGCTTCACTTACAAATAAGACTATTGGAATCACAAACTTTCAAAAGCATAAACTTGCAGCACAGGCTCCACCATGTACCTGATGCCATTTTGTTTTAGCCACTACTAAACTTATGCATACTGGATAGCAAGTGACTCTGTTATGAAAAGTATCAAGTTTGGCAAAATTCAGCCAATTTTGAATGCTCAAAACTGAGCTTAAATAGGCCCTCTGATTTCTAGAAAGAAGTCTTGGGAATGAAAAGGATGTTTCAGCAGAGAAGATGATACAGTTTTGGAAGCACTTGCTTTGCTGAGCACAGTTAAGCAGAACATTTAATCAATCCGTTTAACATAAAGTGATGGTTTGCCTGCACATGCAGAATTGAAAGCACTTTATTTTTAGGCTTGAGTGGTAGAACTTCAACCTGACAATGAAAAACATCACAGTGGTTTAATGACCACATAATTTTGGCCAACCCAGCAGTTTGCTGACATTCTGTCTGTAAAAGTAAAGCAGATGCTCCTAGACTTTTTTCTAATGATTTTTAAAACCAGAGGTTTTAAGTGTACCACATGATAGACTTCAGGCCCAGGACTGACTTTAAAGAAAAGACAGCTTTACAAACCCCGCTATGGACGTAGTCAGGAAACGATTACAAAAGCCAGCACAAAGGACACATAGTACTCGGTGAGGAAGGAAAGAGATACCAGAAGATACAAGGAGGGAAAAGCAGAGATACACACAAAAAAATATATCACTAAAGGCAAGTGAGAAACAGTGGAAATTGGCATGGAAGAAAAATACAGAATAAAAGGGGGAAGCTGGAAAGGGGGAAAAACTCTGAGGAGGGGAAATAGCTTGAAGAGCAGAGCTCCAGCAGAGAGAGTGCATTTGTGCTGAAGTTTTGCCCATGAAGATCGGAGGCAGAGCATCTTGGAGCCAACAGGGTAAGAGAGTTTTTCAGGACCAGTTACCGTACCTGTATGCTCTTCAAAGCCACCCAGCATAGCCCAGCAACCAGCAGTCCTGTCAAGCCTCAAAGCACAGATCTGCCACTCCCTGGTATATGGCGCAGTATATCCCTTTCAGGGTGACACTGCAGGGAGTTTTTGTCCACCCCAAAGAAGATGTCAGAGAGCTGCTTCAGAAAGAGGGTTTGTTACAACCATACACTGCACTGTACAGACTTCACAATGGCCCTGAAGCCACCATTCCTCCAAAGATAGAAAGCAAGTCAAATTTTTATGCCTTCCTCCTCCACAAGGACAGTAAGTTCTGAGAAACAGTCTTCTGGGTCCTGGTGCACTCCAGAAGGTGTCAGCTATCTTGTGATCCAGCGGCTTTCCAATAAAAATCAAGGAGCTTTTCAAGAGACCTTTGCTGCGGGTCTCAGTCCATAGCAAGCAACATCCAAATTGCCAGCCCCACTTCATGTTACAAAGCAGCACACAACAACCAGAGATCACCTCCTTTGCTGAGCACAAAGTGTTCTTGCATCAGAGCTAGCTAGCAGAAAGTTCAACCAGTTCTCCCAGTCCATGACAGGACAGCCTGAGACATCTCACGCCACTCCAGCTGCTTGGCTGGAAGATGTAAGGAGGATGTCTCCTGATGAAAGCCACATCCTGCCCCAGGGTACAGACAGCTGAAATGGCTACAGCGCTCATGGGAGAAAGCTGTGAAGAAGTGTGGACAAAGGAGTTAGTCCTGACAACACCTTGTACTCTGAGGCTGCCCTGGTTCAGGTGTCCCCAGCAAGCCTAAGAGAGCTTCTCTGCAGACCTGCCAGAAGGGAAGGGCAGGACAGAAAGATGAATGACACCCACCAGGGACCCTCTTGCTGCCAAGATACCAGAGCCAAGCCATAAGTCCACAGAGGAAGATCTTTGCATCTTCTCATGAGGTCTCAGAGGAGATTAGCTGTGACTGTCTTTTGGGAAACAGAGGAGATCATTCTGCAGACAGCAGACTGGCTGAAATGCCACAGGTTGAAGGGGCTGTAAGACCTCAAGTGGCTTTGGAGTAAGGGGCTCAGTGTCTTTGAAGAGAATTACTTTGGCAGGAAGCTTTGTTGGAAGGGACAAATTGAAGGCCCAAAGGCATGTCCCAAAGAACTGGCTGGTAATCAGAGACCTCACAGCTCTAGTGGGTACACTGCAAGAAGTCTATGGGGAATACTGTGATTGTAAAGTTCCTGTAAACCTCCTAGCAACAACTCTGGCTCAGGTGTATGTGGGGCATAAAGTGGAAATAATCACTAAGCCGCAGACACCGAGAGCTATACTTCTCAGAGAGAAAACTGCAAAACACTTTCATGCTGCAACACAAGTGATAGGACTCCTTTTTCAAGAAGAAAATGCTAATTTGCCAACAGCAGACTTATCACTTGCAAGTAAGAGTAAAAATTAGTGTAAGTTGGACTGCTAACATCATCACTCAAATCCTTCCTTTGAGATACACTGTAGTATAATAGAATTTCTCAAACCCAAGATAGGAAGAGCAGGCAGTCTCCTCTGCATGAAGATTAGCTAAAATGATGGCTTAATTTTTCTTTTGGACTGCTTAAATCCATGCTTCTCTTCAAGAACCCAAAAGGCAAAGTTAAACGCAGATAAGGTCACTGTCAGCATAGTCAAGACCAGTGAAAAAAAGCCAGAAACCCTTGAAAGTGTCTCTATTAACTATAAATCACTGAAAAGTGTTCAGCCAGTTAAGGTGGTGCAGATTATAGCTGGCGCAGAGCGCTACAGACCAGCAGAGAGACCTTTCCTGGCTGCCAGCAGAGTTATTTGAGTTTATATTGAAAAGTTACAGACAGGGACAAGCTGGGGCCTCTTGGCCATGACCAGCCAGAGTCACAATGAGGTTTAGCAGCCTCTCTGATTTCCCACCTTAACCAATGTGAGTAGATAGTAGCAAGCTCGTATAGCAGCTCCAGTCACTGAAGGATGAGATCCCATCAAACCGAAACTGAGAAAGATCCAAGCCAACTGGGAACAAAAGGGGATAAGACTTAGTTGAATTTGGTGACAAAGACCACCAGCCCACAGTCGATCCCCATCTAAATGACTGCGGCACATGAAAAGGAGGCAATCTGCCTAAAGTTCAAAGAAAGTTTAAGAATATTCCCAAGGTCACATGAGGAGCTTGTGGAACAGCAGAGAACCGAAACCAAACCTCAGACCCATTTCCAGTCTTAGCCCCCACATCATCCTTTGTATCCTCTGCAAAGGCTTGGCTGAACAGATTCTAAAGCTCTAAATAGAGAATGGAAAATAACTTTCAGCGCTGACAATATTGTCCCTATTTAGCTAACAAGTATTGATTTTTTCCTCAGCCACTCCAATGCAGATGAAAGCAGCACAGATTTGGTTGTTTTGCTTAATTCCCTGAATCCAATCTGTGTTACTGATGCTATCACAAGAATCTAAGGATGGATTACCCATGTGCTATTTCAAGTCAGAGAGGTGCTTACACCTCATTTCATTTGGGACCAGTGGGAATTGTAGGTTATGCAGGAAGTTTTAACTTTTCTTCCTTCTTTTTTGTTGGTTGACAAAGCTCTCCCATGTGAAAAGGCAGATCTCTGGAAAAACAAGCTGTTCTCAGGACAAGAGAACAGATGATGCCTTATTCTCCTACTGATTTATCCCTTTTCTACACCAGTGCAGAAATCCTGCTTTTGCCACAATTCCACCTCTCCACAAAATTTTGGTAAAACTATCATCTTCC
>NW_010550358.1:35738-52159 GCF_000687285.1 Phaethon lepturus | reverse complement strand
TCTTTCCCTGTCATTTCAAGCTGAAGAAGTTCAAGTGGTCACACACAAGCTATGGTTGAAGTTCTCCACCTGTGACTGAGAAAAACAGAAAGCAGTGAGGGAAAATTTAGTCTGTGTATCATTTACTCCTCCGTAGGTACATTTTCCCTCTTAATTCAGGTGCAAGGAGCACTCAAGCATTTGCCTGCAGTCTCACCAGTTGTCCATATCTGTTATGAAGATGAGCCATCTTGATTGAGATTATAAATAAATATAGTAATTTATCAACTGCCAATATTTTTTGCCAGGATTGCATTAAGCAAAATGTCCAAGAGTCTGCAGACAGGAAGGTTGCAAGGCGACACTCCAAGCCTCACAGCTGAAGGCAGGAGCAAATCTTGGAGATTTTTACAGTCTCTACAATTTCTAACCTTTAAAGCCATCCCACTGGAAAATCCACTCTGCCTGCTTACACAAAGCAGAACCTCATTCGGGGCTTTCTGCTTTAGTTCACCTTAATTTTTGTGTTGCCAAATTGAGGACATCTACTCTTGAAGTCAGGATTGCAACTGATAGAGAATTACAAACCAGGCCAGTATGTCTGTATGCCTGTTATCACATGATAACCCCCATATCCCATACAGGCTCACATACCACCCACGTTCACTGTCTCTCTACAAAAATCTTCCCGCAGATCGGGTACAGCAGCACCTGTATCTCTTGAAATGACTGCTAATCCGTTTCTCACTTCCAGTCAAGGGTACAATCAGAGACAGGGTCACCCTGTAAGGAAGTACGCTAAGCCCCCAGAGACAGCTATCGCTGAGGCTGCAGCAGCACCCCTGCATTTCTACAACATCCTTAAGAAACACAAATATGAACCACAGCAGCAGCAGAGAGCTATCTAAATTCTATGCCCGTAGCCACGCTTCTTTCCCACAGCTGTAAATCTATTATCGAACATACTCTCAGACACAATCTGGGACACGTGCCTGACACACATGGTATCGGGCTATAAACAGTCAGATATAGACAGGCATACTAGATATACTGAAGATTATTTGATTAATCTGCTGAACAGGCTGTGATCAGTAGAGACACCTTGTAAAAGCTGGCTCGGATCAGCACAACCGTCTCCTGGGAGCAGAAAGATGCTGAAAGACTGCACTTATACCCTGGGCGCTTGTAGTCGTATGTTCTTTTAGCCCACGTGACCAAGGTATTTCTAGCAAGGGGAAAACTTCTGTAAGCAATAATTGAAGAGTGTAAGGGCCTACCAGAAGGTCCAGTAAAGCCTATACGAATTTTCAGCGGTGTTTTTTACTGGTCCCTGCTGGTTTTATCTGGGGATTCAGGAGTAAGCAGACACTCACCGCTTCATTCAAAAAATACTTGGCTGGCAAGCACCAGTAGGGACTGTTTGAGCATTTGCAGCTGGACTTTCTAGAAGGAAGGCAGGCAGGAACAGAAGGTCAAACTAGTGCAAATAAACATTATCTTCACCTTATCCAATATCTCTGGACAACCCACAGACACTGCAGAACATTTAGCATCAGGGGAGCTGTGTTACTCTTTTAGAGATGCCACATCTCATACACTGAGCATGAAATTGGTGCACATTCCCACACCAAGAAGGCAATGGGTCCTGCATTGCTGAAATGCAAAGCATTTCAGACCACACAAGTCCCAGCCTCACCAAGACAGCACAGAGCAGGACAGCAAACACTGAACTACATGTTTAAATGTAGGCAAATCTGAGCACATGCACTGAACCCATTCCCGTGTATCACACCTGTATGCTCATCTTCTAAGCAACACTGAAAGACAGCAGCCTGGATTCTCCAATGCTTTGTGTTTGGTATTGTCACCCATACCCTTACAAACCAGCACAAAAAGTTGCACTTTTCTTCAGGTTAGATTCTCCGGAGCACTTGAACCCCACTTTGTTCAGACATGACAAGTTTTGCAAACCACAGGTAACAGCCAGGCCCAAAGACTCAAGAAACTAATTTGGATTCAAGGCAGAAGAGGAGCATCCGGAGCATTCAAAGCCTGTGTTTGAAGTCCAGAGCGAAACTCCCAGCACGGAGCCGTTCCCTGCTGCAGCTGACAGGGCAGCAAGCTCCCTGCCTGCAAACAAGATAAGTTATATATAAACCACACTACCTGCTGTGACCATCGAGAGCTGTTGTGACTGGTGCTACCACAGCCACTGCTGGGTTGCTTAGCTCAGCTGAGCTCTTGGCTTGCTGCAGTGGTGACCACACTGGGACACAGTTGAGATGAGCCACAGCAGCTTGTGGATCTGTTTTCCACATCCAGCGCAGCCAGGCTGCAGAGATCTGACTTGCGCTCTAGGGACAGTTTGACAAGGTGCTGGTTTTGGCAGAAAAGCCAGTTGCAAGTGTTTCCATCCATTCCCTTCCCATACATTTATTTATGCCACGCTCTCCCTTCCGAATGCTTCCTCCCTTCAGCTGCACCACGCTCGTGGGCCTGTTTCATTAACTGCATCACTGAACTGACCAGGGTTAAAACAGTGCCAAGCCCAAGCAGAGAGCTGTTCCTGAGAGACAAGGCCAGACTGCCCCTCCAAAAGGATGGAGCGGCAGAGGCAGCACCACAAAAAGCCAAGGGATTTTTGAGAATGCCGCTTCCTCAGTTTGAGTTACCCAGGTCACCAAAAAGCCACCTGAGGCACTAAGCGATGTTTACACCACACGATGTGGATGCTGTATACTACCCATCCAAGGCAGAAGTGCCATCACTTCTCCCAGCTGGGAGAAGACCTATTTTGAGTGCATCTTCTGCCTGAACCCTCAGTCAGGCCAGTGACCCGACACATTTGAACTGTTCCACAATGCAAAGCTCACGAAACCCAGCCCTCAGCAATCCAAGGTTGAAGTCTTCTCTGCTTCACAAACAGGTCTCTGAAAGCTACTTGCATCCAGTTGGCCACATGCAATCTTGGAAGCGTAAAATGTAGCTGAAGAGGAAAAAAAGTAATTTTAAAAACGCTTGATCCACGTATGCATCTTATATGCTTACAAAGGAAGAGAGGAAAGCATTGCTAACTGATTAAAACACCTTGAAGATACGCACTCCTCGTGAGGCAAGATTCCTCTGCAATCACAGGGCCTCCTTATCAATAAAACACTGTAGACAGTGACTGGCATTACTATAATTACTATAATAAAGCCTAAGGTATGGGGAAGAACGTAAGTATGCTACAGACAGAATGAAGAAATGCCTTGCAAAAAGCACTGGCCTTACGAAACGGGCTGTGCAGGAAGCAGTTTCCCTGTCTGTTGGAAGTTCTCGCAGACTGCACCAGGATGAGCAGAAGACCATTCAACATGAAAAAATAAAACAAAAGAAAAGCGAAGAACAGCCAGTCACCGTGAGGTCAGAGTATCTGCTAACACCAGTGTCCAGCTCCATATATAATGAATTTGCTAGAAACACCAACTGGGTAGAAAGCCAAACATCTGATCACACAAAATACTTCGGTTTCTAGGGATCAAACCTTCCCAAAAGAAAAAAATCCTGTGAGGACATGTCCCACAGTATCTCCAAAGTCTAACAGATCTTCAGAGCTCAAATAAAAGGTGAAAAAGATCATATGGCCTGTAAAAGTTATCCTCCCAGCACAAAACTACTTCTACCCATTACCACTTCTGTTTAGCCTGTTGTATGGTAACACTAAGTGCATCTAGAAAAAATATAACATGCACTGAACAAAGTGGCAATTAAAACTCCAAAACATTTAAAACCCTGTTCACAACAGGGATTAACGCTGCCTTGGGCAAGTGAAAGTTAACACAAGACCAATCCTGCCATGTCAGACCAAAGGTTGATCTAGGCAGGAAACCCATCTCCAGCAGGGGTCCACAGTGATGCCCAGCAGAAAGTCTAAACCCAGAGGCAAGCACAGTGGAGTATTCTTCCAATTGCATTGTTCTGTGGCTCAGTGGGTTCCTGGTGGATTTCCAGCAATACCTTTAAATATTACATCCCAACCTGCATTCAGTCCTTCCTTATTGCTACAACAGAAATGTAGAACAGACCTAAAGTTGGAGTTGTTACATCCTGCATGAAGAATGCAGAGGGGACTCTGTGCCACCGCCTCACCAAGGAAGAGGAGTGAAAGGGGACCCACAGGCACCACAACATACTGGAGTAACTTAAAGCCACCAAAAGACTTCTCTGAAATCTGTGGGACACAAAACAGATCCCAGGTACTGCACGTGAGTGTGTGTGCATGGAAACCACCTCCCTCTGTCGCACTGGCAAGGCTTTGGGATACAGCTCTGTATCACAAATCAGAATTTAAATTACTGTCTTGAAACATTCAAAAGCAGCACATAATCGTTGCAATATGGTTCCCTTATCTTTTCCAAGCTCTGGTAAATAACTAATTCCTCAGCAGAACACCAGAGATGAAAACTGCAAATATGAGGGACAAAACAGATACCCCTAACAGCTTCTTCCAACACAGCATTCAAAGTCACTGCTCAGAGAGCAAACCAACCAAGCTCCCTGTTTCACCTAACCCCACATAAAGCAGCGTGAGCCATGCTACAGCACTGGCTTCAAAAAAGTCCCTTCCAGGCCTATGTTCTGAATCCAGATGAGTGCCACTTGGCCCGAACGTCCGACTGAATTTTTAGCAGCCTCATCATCCCCATTAATCACACTTACCTGTGAAATCCTGACTCAGGTAGGGAATCTAAAAGCCAGCAACTGTCCTGTCTTTGGAGCAGGTAATTTTCAGGGCTTTCAGGATAGCCAAGAAAGTCTTGAAAATAAGACACCATCATTCAGAAGGAGGGACACCGTACCCAAAGCTGATGCAACCAGGTTAACCACAACTAATCTGAATTCAACTGAGATTCCAAGAAATTCAAAAAACCTGAGGATGAGCTCAGCACCACACACACATGCAATGACAGCCACATTACTTCCTCATATCCTGAGAAAATGAGGTTGAAAGAAGCATTATTGCCACTAGTGTCTGAAATACGTGAATGAACAGCCAGAAGCGTACAGAAAACAAGATTCCACAGAAATTCAGTATGAAAGGGTTAATAAAGGCCAAACCAGCATCTATTAACAACAAAACGAACTTCTGCAGAACCAACATCAGGTAGCTTCCACCATCCCTAAACCTCGGAGGCAGGTGTCAGAATTGGCCTCCATCTTCTTATCATCTGGCAGCAGTGAAACAAGAGGAGGGAAAGGGACTGACCTACTGATGCAGCATTACTGGTCCTGTAGTAAAAATACTCATTAGTCTCAGAAGAGAAGTTGAAGCTGGCAAGTAAAGCAGGATTTCCTGTCCCTTGAAGAATCCCAAAGCAGGAAGCAATACCAAACTCATTCAGCAATATTCTTCATTTAAGATAAGTCCATTTTTTCATAAGTTGCAAATCTTCTGCAAGCAAAGCTTGCTTTTACAGAGAGGTACTGTCTTTCATTAGCCAAATTGATATATCATCATTAAATCCGACACTTGAGCACTTCCAGCTACTAAGGGCCAGGGTTATTTTTAATACGCAGCATTAACCACAAGAAATTGTTTTTCCACCAAACCACAAATGTCTTCAGGTAAAGTAGCTCACTGCAAGGAACAAATCCACCTGGAGAAGTTTCTGTGTTTCAGAGTATTAGTCTTCCTTAGTGATTAATTAGTTTTGATATATCATCATTAAATCCGACACTTGAGCACTTCCAGCTACTAAGGGCCAGGGTTATTTTTAATACGCAGCATTAACCACAAGAAATTGTTTTTCCACCAAACCACAAATGTCTTCAGGTAAAGTAGCTCACTGCAAGGAACAAATCCACCTGGAGAAGTTTTCTGTGTTTCAGAGTATTAGTCTTCCTTAGTGATTAATTAGTTTATTAAAGACTTAGTGAATTTTTTTTTTTTTTTAAATTACATGCAAAGAATTTTATGGCTTTATTGTGTTCGTAATATGTTTGTGCAGCTCAGCAAAGCCTATGTCCCATTCCCTAAATTAATAGGTTATATGCTTTCTTTCTCAGGACAACAAATTGAATTAAACTGTCTGGCATCTGTATTCTCTTGGGAATTCACACTGGGGATTTAATTTGAAATACTGATTTTTTGCAAGTAGCTTTTGTTAGAAGTCGAAGACAGAAGCTACATTCTGCAGATAGAAATTCATCTGTAGACAGTCACAGGCTAATTCGAGTACAATTCTGAAAACCAAGCCTTTTTTTAAAAATTAAGGAAAAAAGTCTGGTTCAAACACTTGGTAGGGGAGCCCCCTTAGGCAGAATTGCCTGGTCTTGGTTATGCTGGTTAGCTTAGATGCTGTCTACGTCTGTTCAAAATCTCTGGGACAGATCAAGTCTTATGAGGAGCAGCTGAGGGAACTGGGGGTGTTCAGTCTGGAGAAGAGGAGGCTGAGGGGAGCCCTCATCGCTCTCTACAACTACCTGAAAGGGGGTTGTGGTGAGGTGGGTGTCAGTCTCTTTTCCCAAGTAACAAGCAATAGGACAAGAGGAAACAGCGTCAAGTTGCACCCAGGAGAGGTTTCGATTGGATATTGTGAAAAATTTCTTCACTGAAAGCGTCATCAAGCATTGGAACAGGCTGCCCAGGGAAGCGGTGGAGGCACCATGCCTTCAGGTATTTAAAAGATGTGCAGATGTAGCACTTAGGGGCATGGTTTACCGGTGGCGTTGGCAGTGCTAGGTTAAAGGTTGGACTGACTGATCTTAAGGGTCTTTCCCAACCTAAGTGATTCTATAGTTGTTACTAGTATTAGTTTCTACTGGTATGAAAATGATTAATCAGCAAATACCTGCTATAAGAATCTGGGAATTCTTCCACAATGAAGATGACAGCAAGCGCTGGACTGTGACAAGCACTTAAAGTATTACTAACACAGCATCAGTCTGCCCTTTATTTGTACAGCACCCAGGTCCCACCCCACTGGCGGGTTAGCTTGGTCCGTCAAACAATTAACAACCAGAATGCTGCCCCTTTGCCGAGGGGTAACTGAAGCCTAGAGGTTTTTTCATCGATGCTTCCCACTGGAGGGGAGATGAAGACCCCCAACAACCCCTGAAGTTTCCTTATAGCTGCCTCAAGTGAGATGATTGACAGCGTGAAGGACAATTTCTTCTACCAGACCCTGGGCCCAGTGCAGGCACCTGCTCTTGAGAACTGATTGCAATTACAAACCAGGTCAAAGGAGAAGGAACAGCCTATATACAAGGGAGGAGAGAAACCACCATCTCCAGCATTTCACAGTCACGGTCCTTAAACAATACCGGTGCTGTACAACCACCACAGACGTCTCCTTTGCAATGAATTCGCCTGTGCTCTACTAATCCAGAACTGGCCTCTTTAGCAGCTGGCAGTAAAAAGAAAGTGCAAAGTCATCTATTTCCACATTTGGGGATGATGAAAAGCACTTGAAAACGCTCAGCACTTCTGCAATAATTATAACAAGCACAGTACTCGTTTTGGGAAAGTATAATGTATTCTGGTGAGCAGAACCACATCAAAGAGGATGCTTTCAGACACTTCAAGGAGCAAAATATGAAGGCATATATAGAGAGATATAATTATCACCATAGTCACAAGTCCCTCTTAGGCAAGGATCATAGGAAGGAGAAGCAGACGAGTGAAGCGTAGTGTGCATGTCTATCTGAAAGATGCCTCCACCCCACCACCTACCAGATGTGCATGCAAGATAAAGTCACGTCTGCAATTTGCCTCGGTCTATAGCCCCAGGCTAGTCCAGTGCAAGGGAAAGGTGGCTGAAATCAGTAGAAAAATCAAAAGGAATTCAGATAACATAGCTGCTGGCTAAGCCAGGTTTGGGAAGTTTGGCCAAGACTTTGTTGTTTAATTGGCAACCAAACTGGGGACTTCATTTAACCAGTTCAGCCTCATCATCAACTGATCAGAAATCTCATACAAAATAACATGCAGCATGTCCTAGTCACGGATGCTAGGTGGGATTACATGAAAAATTACTTTTTTTTTCAGGTTTGGCAGAATCTAGGAAACAGGAGAATACTACCTCATTTGGAGGTAGAGGAAAGAAAAAGTCTGGTACATGTGGGGAAAAAAAAAGTAATACAAAACTAAAATGCATTTGAAAACCTCCCTTGATATTTTTTTTTGCCTTTTGACTTCCTTCCAGACTTCCAGCTGGACACGCTCGGGTCCCCTTGGCTCTGTCTGGCATGGAAATAAGCAAATCCAGAGCAGCAGAGCCAGCGCAGCCTGGCTTTTAAGGATTTCCCATTCCACATTGGCTTCCTGCATCAGTTCTCCAATTTCCAATAGTAACTAATTACTCCTGGAATTTATAAGACCTTAATAATAATCATTAATTGTAATTTCAATAAGAATAATTTGTAAGATCAATTAACCCAAAGATCTACATCTAGCTTGCTTCAAATAGGGAAACAGGTTCAAAAGTTGCTGAGTAAGAACAAAGAGAACCGCATCAACACACAATCTCAATTGTCTCCCAAGAAATCATGCTAAAATACATCAAGCAAAGAAACTCTTACAACATTTTTCATCCACTTGAAACCAGGATTTATTGAAAATACTGTGCAGTTTCTCAGATGCATTTGCTCTGCAACATTTCATACAGTAACCTGTTATTTTCAGTGAAGAAGATTAAGAACTGAGGTCATTTGCTGAACACTGAGGCTGGCAGCTTTATCTTGTTAGTTAAGCACAGAAGTCCTTCACTTGGCAGGGTGAAAGCATGCAAGTACTAAAAATATTCAGCTCAGACAGGGCAGTCTTATCTTGAATAAGAAGAAGGGGAAAGTGAGTACAGAACAGCTACTTGCACATTTCCAGAGACAAAAAGCTCAACCCAGACCCTTTCCCCAGATACTCAAGGGGTTTCTTCAGGTTTTTTTATTCAAGGATTTTTTAATTTGTTTGTTGCCATGAAACTTCAGCCATAGCGAGGATGAGACAATGACAGTACTGTCCCAAGCTGAGCGCTGCGTGCACTCGCTCCTCCTTCCTGCCCGACCATCAGCTCTGCTGGTGCCAAAGGATTTATGGCAAGGCAGTGTGTGACCAGTTCCAAGATGACTCACGCCTCCCACCCTCACCTAATAGTTCTCCAAAGGGCAGGAAGGCAAATCCTGCTCCCCAGACTGCTACCAGCACTCTTTATTAAAATTTTGCAACTTGCCTTTTTCTGGAAGCCTGAGATGCTAGTGCAACGTTGTGAGACCCCCAGCTTGACTTGTGCAGTCAGGGGTATATTTTGCACTGTGACTACTATTTGGAGAGGTCTCTCTGTGCCCACTACCTGTCCCTGCTCTTCCTTCCACAGCGATCCTGGGTTTGCCACCCAATCTCAGCTCTCTCCTGCAAAGATCACAGTGTTTAAAAATACTAGTCTGAAAAGATGAAAGAAAGGAAAAAAATATTTGTGCTTCTCCCCACCAGCTCGTGTTTGCTTTCTGCCATTTTAGTGAGTTAAATCAGCACCGCGCCAAGTCAGACACAGCCAGAGCCTGCACAAAGTAAAGTGGGAGCGCGTAGCTCCATTTCTGCAAGTTGACTTGCAGTGTTTCAGTGCTACAGGCTAGAAATGCAGAAAAAGTAATGAGACTCAGGATTTTTTTAATTTTTTTTTTTTTCCCCCTCACAAGAACCTGCTGGGGCCAAGAACTGTCCCCTCAAGCCTAGAAGTTTTGCCTCAGGGACTCTTGAAGCACCATGTGGACAGGGAGAAGCGTGGCTGCAAGCTGGACCCCTCCAAAGCCCTTAAAATTTGCCTCAAGACTGCACTGCCAGCTCCACCCCGTCATTCAAAAGCCCTTTGGCCCTCCACAGCAAAGAGGCACTGCAAAGCCCATCCCGGCTGGTAACATACGGAGTATGACATTTGCCCAGGTGGCCAAGGCGGCCAACAGCGTCCTGGCCTGTATCAGCACTAGTGTGGCCAGCAGGAGTAGGGAAGTGATTGTGCCCCTGTACTCGGCACTGGTGAGGCCGCACCTTGAACACTGTGTTCAGTGTTGGGCCCCTCACTACAAGAAGGACATTGAGGTGCTGGAGCGTGTCCAGAGAAGGGCAACGAAGCTGTTGAGGGGTCTGGAGCACAAGTCTGATGAGGAGCGGCTGAGGGAACTGGGGGTGTTCAGTCTGGAGAAGAGGAGGCTGAGGGGAGACCTTATCGCTCTCTACAACTACCTGAAAGGGGGTTGTGGTGAGGTGGGTGTTGGTCTCTTCTCCCAAGTAACTAGCGATAGAACAAGAGAAAATGGCCTCAAGTTGCACCAGGGGAGGTTTAGATTAAATATTAGGAAGAATTTCTTTAGCTGCCCAGGGAGGTGGTAGAGTCACCATCACTGGAAGTGTTCAAAAAATGTGTAGATGTGGCACTTCAGGACATGGTTTAGTGGGCATAGCGTATTGGGTTGGTGGTTGGACTTGATGATCTTAGACGTCTTTTCCAACCTTAATGATTCTGTGATTCACCATCCTTCTCTGCCTTCCACTAGAGCAGCAGAGACACTAGAGCAGGAACAGCAATTTTCATTAGAAATGAACATCAGTGTGGGCTGTGGAGCCCAACTCAGCTGTCACAGCATCCCATAGCAGCAGTGGTGAGAAAGGGCAGAAAAGGAGGAAGGAGTTCAAACCTGCACACAGAAAATAAAAGAAACCTGTATGCTTTCTGCAGTGACAATTCCTCCTTCACTTTATTCTTCCTCACAGAAGAACCAACAGCATCTTCTGGTTTACCTGAAACAATCCTTCTCCACAAGCCTCTTCTGGTCCAAATTTCACCTGCTTCAACAAAGCCAGAAATCACAGAAGACAGTGCGGGAAGGGACCTTCAGAGTCCTGTATCCTTCGCTCAGCCTTAAAGCAGGCTCCACTGTACTTACCATTGCTGACAAACTGCCATCTAGCCTGATCACAAAAAAAAGTCACCAGCAGTGGGTACTCCAGTGTCTCCTCCTCAGTCAGTCCCACTGTTTCATATGTTTTTCCCTACCAAGTCTTGGAAGAGTCCCTCCTGATAAAAAGCCAAATTCCCTTGCACCATCTTAAGCCAAACTACTTTTTGCCCTACCCACGACAGTCCTGGAGAATGGTTAGCTCCTGTCTTTCTTTCACATATGTGAAAGCTCATATATGTTGCTCAGTGCTGTCTCACCTGGACTCAAAAATCTGTAGGTTGTGTTCACCAACCCTCTGAACCAGTGAATCCCTTAAGACTCTTGGACAGTGATGCAAAAAGTGAGCCTGATGGTCCCCAAAACCTTTGCAGCAGGCCTCCAGTGTAAAAGGATTACATCACATGGCTGACGTGCAATATTCTGTGCACAGTAGAGCATGAGACAACTTTGCTCACAACAGCCACGAACCACATAGATCACTGCACATCACTGATCCCTCTGGTAGGCATCACATCTTTCAGAGCCCACACAAGCAGACAAACCAGCCCCGTGCTAATCCCTGAGTCCTGTGCATACTCTGAAAGCTCTTTACTGCCCAGATACATCAGTGTAACCTAATGGGAGGTGTCCATAAGGGTGACACATGGAAAGGGATGAAGAAAAGTTCAGTCAGCCAATACTCGACAGAGACACAGGGCAGGTTGTTAACAGTGTCCAAGCTCTTACCTTGGATGATGCTGCTTCATCCAGCCTGCTAATAAACTGCTTTGCCAAGTGCTCACAGGAAACCACAAAGACTGAGGAATGGGTCTTTTTTAAACCTGCTACAGAAGATAAACAGCAGAGAGTAGCTGCTTGGAGGATAACAGGGAGCACTCAACCTCACACCTGGAAATGTGTTAGGATATCAGATAAACAAGGCCATAATGTCTACAGGACTGCCATACTGACTGCTGGTTTGAAAGTGTGTTCTCTTCCTTTGTGCCCCAGTGGGAACACAGGAAGGCTGCTGGTCTCTGTGTCACCACCCTAAGGAGAAACTGCAGAAATGTGACCTGCTGGGGCAAGGACGATGGAACAGCCTAGGGTCGCCAGGCTGAGACAACGTCAGGAAGACTGAAGACAGGGTCTGACTCTGAATGGCAGCACGCAGACCAGGACTGGGATAAAGATGCAGCTGGTCCTGTGATCACCAACACACCAAGCCTGCTTGTATTTGCTGGGGGTAAAACATACCCAAAAGGGGAAAGCAGAGAGTGGTGACCTTCAGCTGTGCCCAAACTCCTCATCAAGTAACCCACAGAACTTCATATGATTGCACAGAATCATACAATGTTCCATAATTCTGCATGGTGCTTGAAAGAATTTATTTTCTTAGAATCATCATAGAATATTTTGGGTTGGAAGGGACATTTAAAGGCCATCTAGTCCAACCCCCCTACCATGAGCAGGGACAGCTCCAACTTGAACAGGTGGCTCAGAGCCCCGTCCAACCTGACCTGGAATGTTTCCAGGGATGGGGCATCTACCACCTCTCTGGGCAACCTGGGCCAGGGTTTCACCACCCCATCGTGAAAAATTTCTTCCTTAGATCTAGTCTAAGTCTGCCTTCTTTTAGTTTAAAACTATTACCCCTTGTCCTATCACTACAGGCCCTGCTTAAATGTCTGTCCCCGTCTTTCCTATAGGCCCCTTTAAGTACTGGCAGGCTGCAACAAGACCTCCCCGGAGCCTTCTCTCTCCAGGCTGAACAACTCCAACTCTCCCAGCCTGTCCTCATACAAGAGCTGTTCCAGCCCTCTGAGCATTTTTGTGGCCTCCTCTGGCCCCGCTCCAACAGGTCCATGTCTTTCCTGTGCTGAGGGCTCCAGAGCTGGACGCAGCCCTGCAGGGGGGTCTCCCCAGAGCTGGGCAGAGGGGCAGAACCCCCTCCCTCGCCCTGCTGGCCACACGGCTTTGGGTGCAGCCCAGGACACGGTTGGCTTCTGGGCTGTGAGCGCACATGGCCAGCTCATGTCCAGGTTTTCATCCAGCAGTACCCCCAAGTCCTTCTCTGCAGGGCTGCTCTCAATCCCTTCATCCCTCAGCCTGGATTGATACTTTGGAATGATCCAAAAGGTGTTAAGAGACAAGTCTGAATCCCTGCCCTGCCCCAGATTGCCTGGGTAACCTTGGGCAAATTACTTCATCCAAGTCCTTCTCTGCAGGGCTGCTCTCAATCCCTTCATCCCTCAGCCTGGATTGATACTGGGGGTTGCCCAACCCAGGTGCAGGACCCTGCACTTGGCTTTGTTGAACCTCATGAGGTTCAGACATGACGGCACCAGCTCAAAGAGGGACAGAAAGCACAAGAAAGAGCTGTTTTTCCTGCATGAATTCTTGCATTCCAGTCATAGTCGACTCTGCCAGCAGAAGGAAGAATGATCCAAAAGGTGTTAAGAGACAAGTCTGAATCCCTGCCCTGCCCCAGATTGCCTGGGTAACCTTGGGCAAATTACTTCATCCACCTAAGGCGCAATCCCTCATCTGTAAGGTCAGGATGACAGAGCTTGCTCCATGGCATATCCTCAGAACATCCCAGAAGGACAGTGAGTCACTGAAGTAGCAGAGGCCAGTTTTGATGGATGGTATCTCCACAGCATCAAAACAGCCACATTGATTACTGGTATCATCACACTCCTAAGATAAACTAGGACCTAATCAGAGGAGAAAAGAAATGACCACTTCGATAGCAAGCCAACTCTTCTAGGAGAAAAGGCAAATCAAGATTTTTCACTTCCTCACTTCAGCCATCCATCAATAAGTAAGTCTTCTAATTGGGAAGCAGCAGAAGCAACTGCCAACTGCCTTTGACCTGATGCCATAAATTGGCTTTCAAATCAACCAAGCAACAATATTCCCTTCCAAAGCAGAAAATTTCTTAGCATTTCTCTGCCTCATACTTCTAACAGCTTAGTCATCAGAACAGGCAGGCCTTGGGTAAAGCCATGTACTTCATTAGCATTACAGAACGAGCTGGATGACTGACAGAAGGAGCCGCTCATTGGCAGTGCCATTTCTGGGCCTGTCACCAGCAGAGACACTGTCCCTTTGTGGAACCACCAGTACCCCCCCCAGATGCCAGTATGATCCAAGGAGCAAATTTCTCATAATGACACACATCTGGAACCAGTCCAGACCAGCTGGAGCATCTGCTTTGTATTTGCATCACTTCACGGGATCTTTCCACTGGCTTCTTCGCTGCAGAGATGCAAGCAATTAAAAACCCTCAAGCTCATGTCTCTGGTTCTACCTGTCTTATCTTGGCTCTCTGATTATCATCGAAATAATCGCAACAAAAACAGGAACAGAAACCTAAACTCTGCTCTCAGTGAAATCATTTGCAGGTTCAGAACAAACTATGGACTTAAGAGCTTTACTGTACTGAGCCCTAAATAATGGAGGTAGGAAAGGAACAGAGTCCACAGCTACTGTAACACCGTGAAAAGCTAAGCGAGACCTTGCATGAACAACTCCGGTAAGACAGAGAATCCAAACATAACCATCTTGACATATTTTTAATCAATTCATAAAAACACTGCAGAGCATGACAACACTACAGCAATACAGGCAAGAGCACGGGAACAGGAGCGCTGTGAGCACAGCACACCAACCCTGCCAACCTGCTTCCACCTAAGCAATCACTGTCAGAAAAGGACCCTGAAGGAGACCCTCTCTCTGCTCATTAAGCAGCAAGAACAGAACAAGTGAAAGAAGCCAGACGTTTTCTAGCCTCAGGTCACAATTCTATTGATATGTTTATCAACCATGGAGGGAGGGGGGAAGGAAAAAAAAAAGAACAAGTTGCTCATTTTAGTCTCTCTTTTTGACCATGTCCTGGATGACAAGCAAAAAAAAAAAAAAAAAAAAAGAACAGAGAAAAAAAAAAAAAAAAAAAAAAAAAAAAAGGACAGCTACATTCTAGTTCTTAAAGGCAGCAGAACCAAAGCATCTTTTTTCCTGCCTTCGTCTTTCAAGAGCTTCCAAGATATTTTCACCCCACACAAGTCCTACTTCCCACCCACCACTGACCAGCAGCTGGTCCACTCCTCCAATGCAAAGCACATCATCCTTGAGACCCCTGAGGCACTTCAGATTTAGAGATTGATCACCCACGGATCACACGTCTGAGGTGAAGCAAATCAGGCACGTGTGGCCAGCCACAGCAAAGGTGACTTTGAGGTGCAAAGCGGAGGAGAATTTACACAGATGAACCTACAAGAGGGCCTTTGAGCAGGCAGGCTGCAACTATCTAGCAAGGAATATTATACAGGACAAGGACTTCACAGGTGACTTTTGCATCCATCAAGACGAAAATGAAATCACATGGGAAAGTCACTGGACAGGAAAGCAAATTCTGCTGAAGCATCAGCACCCATGAGGGACATCCCTTTACCAGATCCTCTGGTGGAACGACTTTGCTCTGGGACCAGAAGTCAGGACGCCTTCAAGGCTACAGCATTTCCAAACATGAAGGCTTGTGGCAGGGTTTTCAAAGTGGCACTGGGCCAGAATTTCAATAGTGTTCAAAGCCAGCCTAGCAGGGATCTGCCAGGCTCGAACAGCAAAAGAACAGTGCAGACAGCTGGTTCCTGCCTCTGAGGACGCCCAACTGAGCCGTGCCCTGACATCACCTGGGCCAAGGCTGCCGCGTACAAACTACCCCAGCACGTATAAAGAAGGCATCTCAGTGAATGGGTATGTGGTTCAGTGTGTCCAAACAGATGAGAATAAGGAAAAACGGGAATAAATTCTAAAACCCCCATCCTCGTCCGTCCGTGTGTGTGTCCCCCCCCCCTAAAAAACCAAACCCCAGAAATTTCTTTCCAGCTAGCAAAACAGTACGTCGAAACACTGTAACAATAGTTCCTCAATGAGCCACTTGCCACAATAAATTCAAAACACACAATCCCCAAGCAAAGAGGCTACAAGAACACAACTCATTAATGGCAAGCGTACATGTTAGATGCAATTCAATCTAGATTGCATGGTGTTTAAGTAAAAGGAGAAATCTTTATTTCCAGCTATATGGGGGGGGTGGGTTATTATTATTATTTTTCCTTTTTATTAGCAGTGTGGGACAAATGAGGAAAAACTCCTGTTTCGATACGAGCCTTGTGCATTGCAAGGGACACCAGCACAAAGGCAAGAGGCCAAATGACTGCCACAGGGCCAAGAACTAACGGAGATGACTTCAGCCTTTCCCCGTCAGCTCTACGAGGGGAGCTAATTAACTGAGGATGGAGCGTGGTGCAGGGCACAGAGCAGTGCCCATGGATTCAGCTGCCCTCGGGCTCTGCTGCTGGCTAGCTCGCACAGGCAGGCAAAGCATCTGCCCCTTCCCACCCGGTACAGAGGCCGAGGAGCTCCCCTCTTTTCTACAGGAAGAGTTGAAGCCATGTCCTCAGTCTCTGTAATAGCAGAGAATTAGCTAAGTAAATAATAAAGTATCAAACCGTAAATGTAGG
>NW_010550358.1:34400-35712 GCF_000687285.1 Phaethon lepturus | reverse complement strand
AAAACCCGGCACAAGAAAAAAGGGTTACGAAGCATTTAAAAGAACACACACCCTGGAGGGCTGAGATCAGGAACAAGAAATCTTGTCTCCACAAGTAATTTTTTACTAAGTTATGAACAGGCAGAACTGTGACTTTGAATGAAAGAGCCAACTCAGCTTCCACTGGAGCTCCAGTACTGCCACACCAGCATAAATTTTAATAAAATAGAAATATAAATGTAGTCTTTTTACCCCTTGAAATGTTGCCGTACATAGAATGAGACTCCCAGGCCTTTAAGTAACAGCCTATTCAAGCATTACAGTGAGCTACTTTGCCCGCATAAGTAGGTACTCTATTCCAGCGACCTGACAGCAATTCAGAGCTGCCTTTCCCTATTCCGAGCCATAAAGCCACTCCACATACTGACAAACTGATTTGTCAGGTCTACTACTACTACAACTTTTTTTTTCAGCCTGTTAGTCTACCGAACAACTCATCACCAAACAACTCAAAGAGCATAAATTTTTTTAATTTTTTTTTTAAAGGAACAGCCTCTTTCTTGTCTGCCACAGCACTGATTTAAACGGAGATCAATGTGCGAGATCAAAGATAGCATAAATACATAGCGTTCCTTGTAGATGCTGATGCACCATAATACAAACCAGCCCGTAACCAGCAGGGGAGGCCAAGAGAAATCATCTTCCTTGGAGGCAGCAGTTATCCTGGTGTTTCCTGGATGCTGCTTTGCCGAATCCAATCGCGGCCCCTTTCAGGCTGGGCTAGAAAGATTTCCCAACCTGACCAATTGTCACGTTCCCTCATATGTAATGTGTGCGCATGGGGAATTCAGAGTCAAAGAGGCTCTACAAAGATCAACCATTATCTGCTATAGCTGTAAGCGAGGTCTATTCTACACAGATAAATCTTTATAAACCTATTTAATTTTTATTACCTTTAAATTATGGAACAGTCATACTGGTTTCACAGTTAAGGTAGGGACTAACAATATTTGTAAGACATATTTATTTCTAACTTGCCCCAAAAGGCTGCTTTCTTCATGAATTTTCACTGCATGCCCTTCTAACCCAAGTAGAACTTGGCTTGCAAAGCGTACCATGAATTAGGCACAGCAAAATAGAGGTGAGATTCCCCTTGGCACAAACACGCTACCCTCCAAGTGCTGTACCTCAAAGAGGTCAGCCTAGACAACCCAGAACTGCCTTACTTACAACTCCTATGTGAGGGCCAGTATTTGAGAATTTAAAGTGTTAGGGGTTAAAGGAAGAAAATAGCACAGTTTCTAAACAAAAGTATCATCTGGTTTTGCTTCCT
>NW_010550358.1:0-34384 GCF_000687285.1 Phaethon lepturus | reverse complement strand
TCATTTGCGGGGGTTTACATATTAGGCAACTGCAGTAAGACGGTGCTGAGTGACGCAAGACAAACCAGCATCACCCCCATTGGGAACATGCGGAAAACACAGAGTAAAGGGAAGGAGAAGAGAGCATCACTGAGCACAACATGGATAACCTCTCCCGCTCAGATCAGGCACGCTAGTGATCTCCACCCGGCATGGGAAAGTGAGATACATTACAGAGAGGTGCATTTTTTTAAATCCTTTCTCACTTTCTCAGCATCCCTTAGGCTCCTTACAGTATGCTCCCTCCTTGCATCAACTGCAAGAGAAACAGGAAAAAAGCTTCTCCTGCCTTTACCCCAAAATGTGGCGGGGGGGGAGATGACACAAAAGCAAACAACACTGTAGGGGAAAAAAAAATTATTAAAGGCAACTCCTCAGACAGGAAAACAAAATTATTCAAGCAACACTGCAACTGGAGTAGCAGGAAAAGGGACAGGACCTTCTAGCTACAAAGGTCACCTGGATCAAGTATTGCCCAGGGCAGACAATGAACGCATCTGTCTTGAATATTCCTATGGCAGAAAGCAGCCCTGGCACCTTTATTTTTTGTGAAGTGGCAGATTGATTTCAGGACAGAGCTGGCTTTTGTGCCGACATCACAAATCCACTTCAGAGACCTGAAGCAGAACAGCTTGTTCTCCCACCATCCACGTTTTTCATAACCATACAGGCTCAGGAGCTATCAGGCTGTCCTGTGATGGATGGCTTTGTGCCCAACATGGGCTTTCTGGAGAACAGCAGGAGCCATGCTGTTTTCACCTGGACAGCTGTAAACCTGGTGAAGGGATGATACAGAAGAGGTGGTTGTGGCTCTGCCTCCTGCCCACTTACACCTTGTGCTTCATGCCATAAAGGCAGGAGCACCCAGAGATCACTCTCTAACTTCTTTACGCCTCTGAAACAAGGAGTCCTTCAAGCAGGTGAATTAGCTCCATGGATTTTAGGGAAGACTACCAATGTGTGGTAGTAGCATAGTAGTCACTGCTTTCAATGTATTCTGCTCCAATATACGTAAAACAACCAAAATGTGCCTAGAAATATGGTTGGATCTCACTTTATCCTCTCTTGGTCCAAGACACAACCAAACATAACCAAGCAGAGGTTTGTCTAGACTGGTTTGGAAAACCACCACTCAGAGATCCGTCCCTGCACCTCTGAGGACCAACCCATGCTTCCTGTGGTGTAAGCTAAACATCACCTCTTGCAGTCTCAACCCAAGTACTTCTTGTCTTTGCCTTCAAGGAACATGGAGAACAGTTCATTCCCTTCCTTTCAGTGTTTTGAAGATAGACACCCATACAGGACCTCAGTCTTCTCTGTCTGGTAGCGAACAACCCCATGCTTTCAGTCTTTGAGGACATACCACATACTTGACTCAGACGCAGAGGTCATCACCCAGCTGCTTTCACAGAGGCATTGGAGTGACCTTGACAGGACACAGGAATTGTGATATTGGATCTAGATGACTGGCCCAAAAGGTTTAAATTTTACTCTCCAACAGCTGGGATATGATTCTCATTTGCCGAACAAGCAAAAGATGGCAGATTTTGCTGAGGGCAAGGCTTGCCAAAGGCTGCCAAGCTATAAGGTACATTCCATCTTCTCCAGGTAACTATACTTTCCCACAACAAAACATTTGATCGAAAGATTTCTTCCAATTTCATGCCCAGTGTGAGCACCAATTTTATTCCTATTAACTTGCAGAATGTGGTCACACATGGGAACAGGCTGCCCAGGGAGGTGGTGGAGTCACCATCACCGGAAGCGTTCAAAAAAAGGTGTAGACGTGGCACTTCAAGATGTGGTTTAGTGGGCATGGTGGTGTTGGGTCGATGGTCGGACTTGATGATCTTAAAGGTCTTTTCCAACCTTAATGATTCTGTAATATCTCAGAGCAGCATACACACTTATGGTGAAGCTCCTCCCTTCCCCTACAAGGGCCTTACAAGCTTGTCCAGGCGATGATTGCATGGTGCAGAGAGCATGTGGTTCAGTTTTTAGATAGCATGTGGTGCAGCAGGCAAGGACTCACAGCTACGTTATTCCTCTGAGCAGAAGTCATCTGCATCCATAGGGACCATCGTTATCAGTTCATCACCCTTCCCTACCCACAACCCAGGTCTCTACTCCATAACCAACACTGATATCAGAGCCTACAGGACACCCCAGAAACACAAGAGCTGTCCAGAAAACAGACATTAAGATTTTCACCTTTTTTTTTTTCCACAGAGAGAGAAAGCTGAGAGCCTACAACATTTATCATGAAAAAACAGGGAGAGGGATCCTGCTCTTCTGAAGCAGGGAGCCTGTCCTGCTCTCCAACAGCCCAGAGAAGGGTCCCATCTCTTCCTTGACAGGCTGTTCAACCACTGGAGTAGAAAAGCAGGCACCCCCTGCTCACACAACAGCCATTGCTGCAAAGCTGGGAGCACTCAGCAGGACTTGGAAGACCATTTAAGTTATGACAGAGTACCTGAGGTTGGAGGTGACCTCCATGTGCTTGTCCAACCTTCTGCTCAGGCCAGGACCCCACATCACAGTTAGGTCAGGTTGCCCAGATCTGTCAAGACTTTAATGTCTCCAAAGATGGCAATTCCCCAGCTGACCCCTATTTCAGCACTTACATGCTTTCATGGTGGGTTCTGCATTCCTCCCCGCCGATGGCCAATTGAATTTTGCTTGGTTGCACCACACATCCATTACCTCTTGTCCTTCTACCGTGCAGCTATGAAGAGAGTCCAACTCCACCTTCTATATGACATCATTAACTGGAGATCACAATTACATGCTGTTCCCTGGCCCCCTGACCACCTTGGTTGCCTTCACTACGTCTTCTCCAGTCTGGAGTTGTCCAGCCTCTCTCAAACCAGGGTGCAGAGGGTGCAAAACAGAGCAGTCCAGATTTGGCCTCACCAGCGCTGAGACCAAGGAGCTGATCACTTCCCTCAGTTTGCTGGTTACACTTTAGCTAATGCAGCCCGGTACGCTATTAGCTTTCAACACCACAAGAGCAAACACCAACTCAAGTTCAACGTGTTGCTGCCCAGGAACACCAGGTCCTGCCCTGAAGAGCTACTACCTACCCAGCCTGCACCAACGCAGTGGGTTGCTCCATCCCAGAGGCAGGATTTTGCATTTGTCCTTGTTGAAAATTCCTGCAAATGACAAGTTTTGAGCCCATCCTCCAGCAGCACAGCTCTAGCGCTGGGGTACTGGTTATTCTCTTTGATCAGGGGTACTGGTTATTCTCTTTGATCAGAAATTCTTCTTTGACCTGAAAGGTATTCCTCATTCTTTCCCACAAGATGCCATCCCTCCAGCAAATTGCTATCTTCTGGCATCTGTCAGCTGGAAAATTCCCAGCTAGGTGTTATGTGATAAAGCCACTGCTCACCTCCAAGACCTGCCCTGTCTCGGTTGGCTGCTTTTCGCACTGTGCTGCTTGCTGCCCAGAACATACTGATAAAAATGCATGTCTGATATGGCCTGGAAAAGAAGGCAAAGTAGTAGCTTTAAGTCAACAATACAGACACCTTCCAATGGCAAACCAGTGCCTCTAAATTGTGATGAATAACTAAGTAGAGGCAGTTTCTGATTGCTCTTGCACTGACTAAGGAAACAGGAGTGCTAACAAAAAAGTAATCATTTGAACTTGTCTCAGGCTATGTAGTCCTCCTTATGTGAACACTCAGAAAAAAAAAAAAAAGAGAGAGACATCAAGGTAAGTTGAAAGAGCACATCAATAAACTAAGGTTAAAGTAGAGGACAATCAAGTTTTAACATTTTTTGCTACCTAAAAGTAGGATGTGATCACTATGAGCAGCTAATCGAAAACATGTTCCTCCCTCACCTTCAGGGCAATATTCACTATACACTCATGTTCATTACAGGATCAGATAACAAAGCATGTGTAGGAACTTCTGACTTCAGGTTGCAAATACAAACCTGTGATGGACATGTAGGTTTGTGCACTAGCATATCCTTAACTCTGCTCTGCCAATTATACTAAGCAAAAGCTGTATGAGCAGAATGATGATACTTCAGCAATGTGACATAAGAATAAAATAAATTGGGAAGTGGCCAATGACTTGGCTCCCTGACTCCTGGTCCGAACTTCCTGCCAGCCCTAGCATCATACGATGGGAACATACTTATTCTGCTCAGCAACAACAGGAGCTGTAACCTAAGTTTTCCAAATATAGCAAAATACCCATAACCTCGAATTGAAGTATTTAATTCACAAGATCAGCTGAAAGAATCTGAAGTATTTAGGTGGTTTAGGAAAAAGAAGCTTGGCAAGAGCATAACTCTTTCTGAATTCCCCTTGGGCTGACTCTGTTTAAGTATGTAGATAACTAAGAAGCATGGACAGATGCCAAACCCCTCCCAACAGGCAGAACCCTGGTATTTGGGCAAAACTACGACACGACATTCAGGATTGCCATAGGTGGATGACGCACTGGCTCTGCTGGCAGGGAACCTTTGGAGAGAAGCAATAAGCTCCATTCACTCTGCAGAGTCAGACACTGCACTGTCCTACTCAAGCAGGGTACAAGTGACCCAGCAAGTACAAAGCTGGGGTGCAAGCTTGATAGCTTGTCCTCCCCCTGATGAAAAGACTTCATCAGATTGCACCTACTTTTTCAGTGCCTTTAGCACTTGTGCTACTTCACTGAGCTCACTTCAGCGCATGAAAGCCTCCACTAAAAGATGAACAAGCCAAACAAGAGAGGCAAGATTATTTGCACAGCGAATTTAGTTTACCAAGCCCATCTCCTCTGCAGAGCTGGCATGCAGCCTGTGCACCGCAGACAAGTGAAGATGTGACGGAGAGCTGTCCTGAGCAACACCAAGTACCAAACAGCAGCAACAAACAGCCACAGGGGGCTAAAAACAATACGGCTATCCAGAGGTTTACACACTTCCACATGCGGACATGGCTGGACGCCCTCAGTCTGAAACTCTTCTGTTTGAATTACCCAAGTTGCTGTCTGGCCCCCATGCTCCTTTCTCCTCAATGCAGAGGTAGGTAAGGGCTAAAAAGTTGGTGTTGGCCTCAAGTCGAGATGCTCCGATTTGCTCTAGGAAAACCCCAAGGGTAGACCTGGACAGGAGTAGCCACAGCAGAAAAGTGTATCAGAGACTGAGCTGGCACAGAAGAGTCTGCGGGATACTGGGTACAAATGACTCAGCTACACTGATGAGCATGGGAAAGGTCCTAAAGCCACTTGAGATATTTCTGAGTGCACCAGAGTCCTTCAGTCTGTTAAAACCAGCACATCCCACACTCCACAGGCAGCAGCACTGTGCCCTTCATCATGCAATAAAAAGGATCCCAAGCAAAACGGGACATGCATTTGTTTTACTATCAATCAAAAGCAGGAAACTACAAGTCCCACTTACAGTGGCAGGACCAGAACAAGGCCGGCTGAATAGATCACTGGAAAACACTGTTACCTTCTGCAAAATTATCCATGCTTCAGCAAATATTTAGTGGAATTATCTAAGGATAAAAATTACTAAATGTTCCATGAAGACCTTGGATTATTGTGCTGTTGTGTTGCGTCAACAAGACGCAGATATAAAGTATCAGAAAAAATACCCTTCTTATAAGTAAAATGAGGATTGTGCTCTCACCTGCCCCATTACTACACCTCTTAGTAATCAAGCATGGATATAATTTTGCTGTTCATTAAAATAAAACAGTTCAGTCAAAAATAATGGCTTCTGCTCCAACCCAATGTATCTAATCCAGCAATGCACACACCAGGCAATCTACTTCATTACCGTTTTAATAAAAAATGATTTCACGGATTCTTTTTTTTCCTCCCCTGAGATGCCAGCGTATTGGTGATTACTTAGGATTATAGCAGTGCTCATTCCATTAAGCAATCCATTTCACAAGGCATCTATGATTCAGACATGCAATTCTGCAAAAGGCCTGATGCTGCTGTATATTTCCAAGGAAATAAGAGACCTAAAGAATGGGAAGCACAGACAGGGAAGCTCCCGTCAACCTGAATCTATGCATTCTGCAGATTGAGACCTTGAGAGCAGTTCTCTGCTAGCACTGACAGGCAAATTCTACCAAACTCCATGGAACTTAGTAAGGGGAATTTGCTTTTACCGGCGCAATTGCCATTCACCAGAAGCACATTCCTATCATCCAGGTGTTAAGTCCAGATGTTGCACCATACACCATGGCAATAAGCAGCTGAGATTTGTATTATAAACACAAAGGTGAACACTGGAGTGAAAAGATACCTCTTCCTCTTTGCCTTCACTTCAGAGCACAACCAGCCAAAATGTTCCCACCACCCTGAAATCAGTACAGATGCTCATGACAAGTATCATCTGCTGTGTGGACATCTGGCCACATCAGAGGAAGAAGCTTGGTTATCACAGGTCAACCAGAACAGTGCAACAGGTCTGAGGAAAGCAGTCTCTGGAATAAATTCCAGGCCACACAGGAATATTTATAACCACTGTTCACAGCTGCTAGTCTCTTTTTTTAATTTCTCCAATGCTTAATACCAAATCAAACTCACCAAGAGAGTTTTTCTTCTTGGATCAATGTACATTACTGGAGATCTGAGTCAGCTTCTTCATAATATAAACATAAAGTTCCCACCAAAGGGTCAAGCATAGCAATGCTTTTATACTGCATTTTCTTTCATTTAATTGCAAGGCAAGAACAACTCCAAAGGCAGTTACTTTCTAGAAAATGTGCCTGGTTTTTACCAGCTTAACTGGGCAAATCACAAAGGTTTGTATTGACCTTAGTGTCTGTTTTACAGTCTGTGGGAGATTATCTACATCCAGCAGTTAAAGAATCTTCCCGAACAAAGAAAGAATTCATCTTTGATAAACAAACATTTTGTTAGCATTCCAGCAAAAGCATGAGAACCTTGCTGAGGAAGGTTGATTTGATTATGAAAGGCATTGATTCCTGCCTCACATTTTTTACTCTATAATAAAGATGTTTGAGAGCTGGAAATCCAGCAGCTGCAGTAATATGATGCAAGAGAAGTTACTGTTACTAGCAGACAATCTGATCCCCAATTTGAATTTTCTTTCTTGCACCCTTATAAAAACATAATTAAGTACTAGGAGGTGGGAGAAAAAAAAAAAAACAATTACTTAATACACTCCAAATCATTTCACACCAGTATAAAGCAAAATTCAAGGAAGTTAGTTGGGAGGAGATAAAAACAAAACCTTTGCCCGCATCAACCAGAACTGACAGGAATACTATTAAGGAGAAAAGCACCACAGAAAACCAAAGAAATAGTCTTAATTTACTGCTGAATCTTTACGTTCCATTTCCTTCCTTTGACTTCCTTGGAAAACGCATGTTTTATTTATGATTAGAGCAACTTATCCCTGAAGGGCATGTCTCACCAAGCTCATCTTTTAGGGGACAAAGTAAATTTAGTATGAACTTTGTCTGCCTCAAGTTGCCAGAATGTTAAATGAGCCCATATATGTATATCAGGTTTTCTTATTCAGTTGCTGTGCCTCAGTTATCTGAGGATAAGGGAGGAGCAGGCTCTGCTGCTAGAATTAGGAATAGCTTACTTTCACTCAATACCTCCTTTCACCATCAAAGGCTTCTTACAGACAAAATATTCTTTTCCAGAAAGACAGGAAAAGCTTCTTTTACTGATAAACTAAGCCAAAGCTCTGCAGAAGAGCTGAGCAAAAAAAGTTAAGGAAATCCATGTACTTGCCGTTGTCCAATTTCATCCTATACAGAATTGCAAGAGACAGATCATTGTCAAAGGTACACAAATTTTTAAAATAACAAACAAAAAATAACCCACACACCACCACACACACCTCTAATCCTAAAAATCACAATTTCTTGCTGTGGAAGTTTCCAAGCACTCCTAGTTCCTTATTCAGCTGACCTAAAACCCTTTCTAGAAGTTATCCTAGACTTCCTGGAACAAATGGTGGTCAACTTAAGGAACACCATCCTTGAACAACGCACCCAGGCAAGGCACATTCCTGTTCCACCACTAGAGATCACATAATAGCCTTCTCCTCACCCCAGCTTGCACATTACCAATATGGACAGCAGACATGGACTCTAGAGCAAGTTCACACTTATACTTAGCTCAAAGTACAGACTTAATGAGTGGTTAGATGGAAAGTGAGCTAGCTTCCCTGGAAGATGAACATTTGATCTAATTAGCACAGCTTGCACCTATCTTAGTGAGACTCTTCATCACCAAGGACCATATCTAAACAAATGTTACAAGGTTTTAACTTCATTTGCTCCACAGCAGAGAGATGAATAGGGAAGGAAAGATGACAGTATTTTGCTCAGTACGTCAGTTCATTTGTTTCCTGCCTCTAGCAGATGAAAGCAATCCTACTGTTGGCTGATGACTAAGTGGTTCAAGGAAAAAAAAGCCAAGGATTAGTCCTATGAAGCTGGCCTTTCTGGAGCTAATCAAATCTCATTTGCTCTAATTTGATCCTTATTAGACTTTGTAAGGAGGATTTTCCTCAGGCCATCTGAAAAAATTCCTTTTTCATTGTCATGCTGTTTGTAAGAAGTGAATACATTTACATACAAAGAACAAACTATCTCCAGATTTTCCAGTAACCCTGAGATGCTGTTTGCACAGAAAATCCTCTAAAAGAAAAGAGAGCAGGACTGAGCATGCCTGCTCCTGTCCGAAGTGCAAATTTTTGTTTAGTTCTTCCTTCGAGTGTTTGTTCATCCCATCAGAGAACTCTTACCACTTGCAAACTGTATTAAGTCCCTGCCAGGACAATCATGCTGAGCCAAATTCTTCACTATACAAGGTAATTCCCTAAGTAACCCTCTAGCTCCTTGCATCAGACTTCACCTCCACCTTTCTCATCTTCATCACATCAACCTTAAGTTCTCCCGGCTCTATCAGAACTAAAACACTTCAGTGTTGCAAAATGGCCCAGAATGACAAGATGGAAATACCCATCAGAAGCTACAAAATGTTTCTTATGGTTGCTTCTGACGGGCAAAGAGAGTTGGGGTTTTTGCATACTGCTTCAGTCACAGCAGCAGAAAGTGGACGCAACAGCAACCAGGTAACTCTTCCCCCCAAGGACTACAGAGGTTACAACACTCCACTAGTATGGAGCTCCAAGTTAACATGCTGGGGCATTTAGGACTGCTAAGGCAGCTCTCATACAACCAAATCAAAAGAACTTGTTCCATCATGCAGGCTTTCCCACATTCCACAACTCCGAGAGGTCAGTTCCAAGATGCTGAAAGATGACAGCTCATCATACCTCAAACTTCTCATCTCAGGACAGGGCACAAATACTTGTGGAATAAGGAATAACACAAGTAAAGAAAATATTCCAAGTGTGAAGAATGAAGTCAAGCTCAGCTCTCTAAAGGTGAAGGACAAACAGAGGAAAAAGTGCTTTGTTCTGAATCCTACTGTTCTGGATGCAAGTATGTGCTCACACAGAGTCAGGTGCAAAAGCTAAGCTTCAGAATATATTCTTGATACAGTAGCATCTCTTCTGCCCTGCTGCTTAATTCCCTGTGCAGAAAGAAGCAACTGAAAATTAGAAAAAAAAAAACAAAACAAAACACCACCACAACAGAAACACACTACCTCTCAACAGCAGCAGTGATATTGCTGGAAGCCCACAGTGCTAGGCACTAATTAAACATTGCTCATTAATCAGTTATTTACAAAAAGCAGCTGTTCTGCAATACAAACATAGAAATGTTGGAGACATTCAAAGGTCCCTTCCCACAAACCTCTTGCTCAAAGCGGTACCAAGGCCAGTATTAGATCAGGTCAGCCACAGCTTTATCCAGATAAATGTTGAAAACTGAGGATGGAGATTCTGCCATTCCCCAGGACAGCCTGCGCCAGTATGGCACTACCCCTAGTGAAAATTCCCCAAAATTAACCTCTCAAGCTGCAACTTGAAGGACATCATCCCTTATCATGTCATTCGTATTATGCTGAAGAGTTTGCCTCTATCACCTTCGCAATACCCTTTCAAACAGGCTGCTAGGTTCACTGTTAGGTCTACCTCCAGCTGCAGCAGCAAGACGCAAGGAACAATTTTAGAGATTCTCAAAAGGTAAGATAGTAGCTTGTAGCTGCTGCAAAGGTTAATACCAATGAAATGCTGGTCAGACCGAACAAGACCATGGAGCACCTAGTTTCTTCAGGTTCCTTAGCTTTGAATAAGTGCTGAGTGACAGAGGGCAGATTTTTAAAGTTCTTGGTAGCATTTTGTATCATGATTAGGAAAGGAAGCACAGAGCCACTGCGGCAAAAGATTTCAAACTTCAAAGTCAAAATTCAAGCATCCCATTACTATTCACTTGCACACATGCACAGTGAATGGTGGAACCAAATGACCTCAAAACAGGCCAAAGTAGAAGTCTGAACAGCCACACGGAGTCTAAAACACACCCTCTGAAATGAGAAGTCATAGTTTAGGGCAAACCCAACGCAATTATCGTAGCTATCTTTCAGCCATCATATCTGGGGCAGGGGAACACCATTTAGTTAACGAAGATTCGAAGCTTGGCAGCACGGGTTAAGCAAACAAGATGTTAGAGTTGGTCCTGTTCCTATCCCTGCTGATGACAGGTTTGTGACCGTGCCCCATCCTCCCTCCTAGTCTCACCCTCCAGCGCATCAATACAAGGGATGCTCTTTTGTATACAGACATTGTCTGTCACTCTGTGTGCCTGCATAACAGGATGAGACCCTGATTCCAACTGGAGTCTTCAGGCACTTCTGTAAAACAAATAACAATTAATTATTGCAACAACAAAACATCCCCGAGACTCCTTGAAAAGCACTAGGTATTTCTCCTTTGATAAGTTATTGGTATCACACAAAGTGCAAACTTCTTTTTCTCTCTTAAAACAAAGATTTCTTACGCTTTGAAGCATGAAATAAGTAAACCCCATAGAGAATGGTATTTTTAGCTTCTAGGATCACATGATGTGCCAATGGCTTCTGTCAGGATCATCAGTCTTGCAAATTTAAATTGACTGAAGTAATAAGAGGGCTTGGCAACCATACCAAGTTGTAATGTATAAAAGGCCAAAACTTCTAATCAGACAGCATGAAGCAAATGCAGCCCTCTTTATAAAAGCTCCTAAAGAATTCATATTAGTAGTGCTGGAAAAAAGCTTACTGTGTTGCAAAACTATAAAGCATTTTTAGTCTTATTTTTTAATTTTAACTTATCATAAGCAGTTAATTTTTTGTCATCAGTCTGTCCTTTCTTTACAAGTGTCTATACAAATCAGTCTCATCCACATTAAGAACTAATTAAGTTA
Source organism: Phaethon lepturus (assembly GCF_000687285.1). Lineage (NCBI taxonomy): Eukaryota > Metazoa > Chordata > Aves > Phaethontiformes > Phaethontidae > Phaethon > Phaethon lepturus. The sequence continues at coordinate 23,025 of NW_010550358.1, read as the reverse complement.
GTATCGTACAATAATTTCTTCTACAAACAAATAGCTGGACACTTGGAGTTCTTGCATTATTCTTATCTTGGATGGATGTGTAATGCAGTATGCAAAATAGGCAAAATATATGATGAAATACTCTTACAAGGCTGGATTTAAACTGATCAAAGACAGAACAGCTAAAGAAAAACTTCAGAAGTCCTCCTCAGTTGCTTGTTTCTGTGGGGTTTTTTTCATTGTGATCAGACATTAGAATAAAAATCCAATGGGCAGAGATTTTCCCATTCTTATGGCCAGCTGCCCATCACCACCACTGACTCCAGCTGGGCAGGTCCTCACCTGCTGAGCATCCACCACCACACATACCCACACATCCCTCCTACAAACACAAGAGTGGAGTAAGAGCAGGAAAAGCTAAAACAACTGAGGATGACAGAACAACTTGTATTGGTCAAGGTCAATGAAATTACAAATGAAAATCTGCCAACCTGCATGGTTTTCTAGAATTTTATGTTTTCTTTCTGTTTTAAGGATTTCATGCTCTGGATATGATGCATTGACTGCAACACATAAGATGTGTTGGGGAGAAACACAAACACACCCATGGGCCAGATTTTTCTCAGTTGGACCAGGATAAATCTCCAATAATTCCAGAAAAATCTGTGGGTTTCCATTGGGTAAAACAGGCAGAAAGATCTCCCCTAATTGCCACTGCTATTCTTGAATTACACTGGTAAAGGTAACTATAATTGCTCATTAAGGCTGGTGCCTTTTTACATTTAGAATAGGAAAAATCAAAACTTCAATCAGAGATACAGTCTGTCAACTAGAGCACATAATTATGGTCAGATCTAATTGCTAAAAGGAGGTGACTTGTGGGCAAGCTCCACTGACATCAGCTTGAGCTAGGACACACACCAAGGATAATGTGTTAGAACAAGCCTGTACACTACAAAACAGTTTGCTTTTGCTCACATGATTTTTCATTGATTGACATCTATAAATATTCATTTTGGGCCTGAAATGACTTTCCCCTAAGCAGGAACTGACCACCTTACGTCCAAACATGGGAGCCCGCCAGCTAGGTGCAGCATCCAAGTTTGCAGCAAGCTTGAGGCACAAATTGTCAGGTTCCCTTGCTAAGATCCAGAGACTATCCTGGCTCTCCAAGGATTTTTCATAGCTTAAAGAAAAATTAACTGACTGCCACACTATGGTTTTAACACACATGCACTAAAATTATATTACATACCTGTTTTGGTTTATATATTAAATGTTAGACTATATAATAATGTGTTTCTGTATACAGTGTAATACAAAAATAAAGAAGGTCAGATCTCAACTGTCCCTTCTGGCCTTAAAAACATCTATCAATCACGAGGCTTTACAAACATGTATATAGAACCAGCTGATCCAGCTGCCAGGCAAACTCTGTCAAGACAGTCTGACTAGATAAGCAGCTCCTTGGTCCAAACATCACTGAAATCTAAAGATGCCTCTGGTGGTAGCAGACAACCAAAGCTAATGATTCACAGCAAGCAAATGGCCTCAGAAGGAATTATTAGATACACATGGTTCCTGTGATACTGCTGGATGACACTCAACAACTTTGGAGGTCCTTCTCAGCCTGCATTTCTGCCAGGAAATTTCCAGTCCTGGTAGGATTGCTCTTCTCTGATGGTACCATGGATACCTGCAGCAGGTAAGGGCCAAAAGTGGTAAAGGTTGAGCAGAGTCTACACCAAAGGTATTTTAAACTTCTGCTTTCATATTTCATCTGAGTGGACCACGAAGCACACACATTGAAGGAGACCTCTGGAGACCAAATACTAGAGAGAGAGAGAAGAGAATTCCTTGAGAATTGACTCCAGAGTACAACTGTCCTTACAAAAATTCAAAGAGATCTCAGAGGATCAGTGGTATCTAGGAGGTTTCACCACCTGTTCGCTCCAGGACTTATCAAAACCTCTTCTCCCACATGCTTTCCAACCAGACACAGTTAGAAATTCAGATGCGTTAGATCTGGGTGAACTAGATCTGGATGGACTAGTAGGGAAATCCCAGAGAGGAGAAAATATAGAGATTTTATTTATTATCTATCTGTCATGTTTTCTTCAACGTATGGCAGATTAACGTTCCATCCGCAGAGCTAGAAGAGTGCAGAGCAGTTTCCGTTTCCCCTTACTAGCCACCCCAGGAGGTTCATCCAAGTCCACAAGAATTGCAAGAGATGCTCTAACTGCTGTGTTACATTTGAGTCACTCAACCCCACGCCAGCAACCAAGTACACCAATTTGATTTTATGATGCTGCTCTTAAGCAAAACAACAATAGCAGAGTCAGACTGTACAGACAGCAGACTACACTTTTGTTCAAAGGCAATTTAAATTCCAAGTTACCACAAAGCACTCAAACTGATCTGTAGTATTTGTGTATCCGAGGGCTGGGCAGCACTTCGATCCTGGTTACACCAGTGTAAACCTGAAATAAATTCCTATGCTGTAAAGGAGTTATTCGTAAGCATTTATTTCAGACTGAACCCAAGCTCACAAATGGCCACACTTCACATCTCTGAGGGGAAGGTGACAGCTTAACAAGAAAGTATTAAAAAAAAGCATTTTCAACTTGAGCAAACTCTGTGTATTCTGTATTTAAAAACTACCCTGACTGTCCACAGGAGCTTATGTGTCAGATGCTCAAAATCTGTGCTATAAATAGACTCCAGCAGTCTTCTGAAAAGCATCAATACATAAGAATTGTCAAACACAGATAGAGCACCTAAATATTCAGTGATCTAATTTTGATCTCACACACAAGGTATACACTGGTGTAATGCCATATTTTTTTTTGAGAGAGGATGCATCTAGACACAAGATTACTACCCTATATTTATTTCTATTTTTAAGCCTTGTGATTAATTATTAATGTTACATGGCATGTTTAAGATAAGAACATACTGCTGCTCTAGAAGAACTAATAGAGTAGGCTTTCTTGCTTTTCCAGATAAAAGAAAATAACAAAGATGCAATCTTCTCCATTTTCACACAACAGTCCTGTCTTCCTGTGATCACTAAATTAACAGTGCTGCTATCACAGTTAAACAGTATATAGCATTTAAGATTTAGTCAGCTGTTTGTTTTTCTACAAACACACCCAACTCAAACAAGCAAACATACTCCACAACGCAGCAGACAAAACCTGAACATATCCTAAGTGGTCTGTTCTCCCAGTCTGATTCCTTCTAGTTTACAAGTTAGGATCTGCAGAAATTATCTGGCAAAAGATAGGAAAAAGAAACAATTACAGGCATGGTGCTGATAGATGAGCACCTGCAAATAAGTACAAGCCAAGATCAAAATTAACTCACTTTATGTACCAGCAAGTAGAGTTTATTTGCAAGCAGATTCAAACAAGACAAAATACTGCAATGGGAAAAAAAGACCAAGGGCTGATTTCTGCAGCCCTGGCTCAAGTCAGGGTTGTTCAGCCTGGAGCAGAGAAAGCTCTGGGGAGACCTTAGTGCAGCCTGCCAGGGCTTAAAGGGGGCTTATAAGAAAGAAGGGGATGGATTTTTTAGCAGGGCCTGTTACGATAGAACAAGGGGTAATGGTTTTAAACTAAAAGAGGGTATATTCAGACTAGATCTACAGAAGAAATTTTTCACGAGGGGGGTGAAACCCTGGCACAGGTTACCCAGAGAGGTGATAGATGCTCCATCCCTGGAAACATTCCAGGTCAGGTTGGACAGGGCTCTGAGCAACCTGCTCGAGTTGAAGATGTCCCTGCTCATTGCAGGGGGGTTGGACTAGATGGCCTTGGAAGGTCCCTTCCAACCCAAAGATTCTATGATTCTAAGTCTACATTCCCATTAATTTCAATAGCTTTGCCCGAGTCGGGTCTCCAGCTCTAGAACCCTAATTACAGCTGAATAACCAGTTCACAAACAACTCCACCAGCAAACCAGTACCTCTCTCTAAATCATGGAACAGAGAGAAAGATTTTTCTTTTCATTAGCTGCTTCTCCATTCCCCGTGACACCGCGAATGCTCTGTGCCCACCAGCTCCAGCCAACAGGAAAGTCACAAAGGGTTTGTCAGCAACATGCAAAACTCAAGCTTCAGGGCTTCAGCTAATGCAAAAACTAGATGGTTCTGGAGAAGACAATCGGCAGGCAGCTGACTTAAGACAGCTTTCCCCACATAATGCAAAATGAGACTGGGGCACTCATTGTCCAAGGTTCTCATAGAGGCCAAAAGCAAAAATGTTTGAAGTTTTGGTTCTGAAAGTGACTGACAGCCTGATGTTGGGAGGGGTGACAGGAAAGGGTCACTTTATTCATGTCCGGTTTTGTTTCCTACAGCACTTTCTACTGGCTCTGCCACATGAGGATCCCATGCTAAACAAGCTTCTGGTCAAAGCGTGGAAGATTTTGTGATCTGCCACACTGGATTGAGAGTCCAGTTATTCAGAGGTACTTCTCAGATGCCGGTTCCAGGAGCCCTGTAACTACACCAGACTTTTAGCTCTAAGAAGACAGATTTATAACTTTTAATTTTTTTTTTTTTTGAAAACAAAACAAAAAAAAGGATGGCAGTTTGATCCAAAAATACCACTTACACCACACATTGCTGCAGTCTCCAGAGATACAGGGAACAATAGTTTTAACACAGACGAGTCATCATTGCCCTTTGAGTTGTATGAGGATTTTGATGCTTAAACCAAAGTTAGACCACCAGGAGCACAACACTTCACAGGAGACATACAAAGCACTAGGGAAAAAAAACTTCTTTAAAATGTTAGTGAGACTCACACTAACAAGAGACACACTGACGTTTACAAGCTCCAAACATGATTTTCAGGAGTTTTCAGAAACCAATATGGTCATGACCTATCCAGCCAGGGCTTGGTACGTAACAAGTGATGAAGAGTTCAGCTTGTTGGACCCCTTCCCCTGGGTGGCTGTAGGGAAACACTTCCTCCCAGAGACCATTTCTAGTGAGCTGGGAAGGAAACTCTCCTACCCAAGGTGGGAACTCGTATACACTATGATAGACCTGCCAGCAGCCTGCTACAACCTTGCCCCAGTCACTGCTCCCTGTTCAGTTGTCCTTTAACCAAACTATTCTATGATTCTACTTACAGATATTCAGATTTTTCAGCCATTGGTTAGATGTTAGTTTTGAGTTCCAGCCTCTTTACCCCTCAGGCCTCTCATGGATACAGCTTCAACTCTTGGTCCAACTCAAGAGCCTTTTCATGCAGTGATGAAGTAGGAGATGTTTTGCTGGTAGACCCATCTGCTATTTTAATGGATATTCTTGACTTGCCAAGGCCACAGGTCAAAAGGCTGCAGGCTAGATGGCCTGGATCTTGATGCCAGTACAGCTGTTGATACTGCCCAGTATGACAAAACAGGGAAACTATTTCACTGGGTGGAAAAATGCTCAAGAGCCAAACCTGGGGTTGCTATCAGAGGCTCACTGTTAAACAGAACAATGCTAAGTGAGGGTCCCTTTAATATTTGTTATTTTCATAATATGGAGCTTAACGATTATGTCTAAAATTATCTTGAACAGGAAGGCTGCAAGTACGCTGGAGAAAGAACTGGAATGATTTTAACAAGCTGGAGAAATCACCCAGAAAAAAGAATTACTTGCAAAAGTGAAAGGTTATTCCCACTTAAATGAAGAACAAGTTGTACAGGCACAGTTCAGGGAATAGCCACAGTTAATGTAAAAGAGGAGCAGGAGTTTAGAGGAAACCCCAAGCTGAAGCTTCATCACTTGTTATACTGTTGCCAAAAATTCCGACACAGAAGTGAGATGGATAATCCATTGTACACTAAGAACGCAAAGTAATTCTCCTCTGCAAGACTGAGCTGGTGAGACCTCAACTGGAGACCTGTGTCCAATTTGAAGAACAGATTTTAAGAAAAGCGTAGGCTCACTGGGTAGAGTCCAGAAGAAAAACAAGATAGGCACATTTCTAGAAAGTATCACTACAGAGAATGAGTGGAAGAATTTGGTTTGTTCAGTAAAGATGAAGGAAACCAAGAAAAAAAGGTCCTGAGATCTCTAAGATATTGCTGCAGAGAAAGAGACCAGTAACAAGGTGACTAGGACAATTATTGGGTCTGAACTACACCAAGGAAGATTTAGCCATGAGGAAATAACAGCAAGTGAAGCACTGGAACAGACTGCCTGGAAGGATGGGCAATCTCCACCTCTGATGTTTTAAAAATGGGTTAGACATGTATCCATTAAGAATGATATAGGTGACCCTGCTCATTAAGACACTACTTATTTCTCCATACCTCTGCCAGTTCCACAATCCTCTTACCAGGTGATCACTGCTCAACCCACAGAGCTCAGCAACAAATTTTTTTTAAAAGTGGCCAGATCCCAAACATTGTCATCAGGCAAAATTTCCCCTGACTCTGGAATCTGGATCAAAGAGCATGTCAAGTTCTGCCACTCTTCGCCCTGTAACTTCATTTGAGGAATTATTCAGCCTGGGTAACATCCCACTTGAGAAAGAAGATCATAGCAGACTTACAATTTGGATGCCTGTCCATGATTTTGCAAAGTTGTAGGACTACCTTTGTGGTTTTACACTTGCATCCAATCTCCACAATTACTTTAAAATGTTCTGCTGTAATAGAATAATCAGAGGCAATTATGGAAGGTCAGAGAAAGAGCAGGCATAATACCTTCTGTTAGCTCCTTCTGATAGTTCCTGATGTGGAGCTTTATTAATGTGCCTGGGACACATCCCCCAGCCCACTTCAGAAATGCCAGTGCTCCCGGGGGGATGGCACTGAAGGGATTCATAGCTTTCAGATCTCTCTTCAAAAAGATAAGGATGATGACCTTCAAAGAAGTCAAAGAGAATTAGAAACCTTTTCCCCAAAAATCAAATGGAGGTATGCATAGCTGTAAGAATAGGTGCTGTGCAAGGATTAAGGCATCCTTTCACCAGATCTTCACCAGAGGGGTGAAGATCAGCCTTAGTTCCGATTTGCACCAAATGCTGCTTTCCCAATTAATCCAGTTCCCAGCAGCTCCTTGCTCACTCAGACCAAGTGTTGAAAAGCAGCTGGATAGAACATTAGCCACTTCATAACCTTATGTAACAAAGATTACAGGCACTGCTATGCTTTAACTTGACTCATCCAACATGGCATAAAGTTTGAGTGAACTGTCACCATGGCCAAAAACCCAAAAATTGGTTGAAGAGGGAAACTCAGAACTTTCTTCTCTGCTCATCTCACATCGATGCCAGGCAAGTGCAAGTTCAAATTTATGGGCTGGTTGCCCTTATCGTCTGATCCACTTCAAACACACAAGGTTTTATTTCCCCTGCTTCTTGCACTTTTATGCTCTGATGGAGCAGACATAGATGCCTTCACATCTCCACCACTGGAAGATCTTTAAGGAGACAAAGAGCTAAGCTTCCAATACTGAGCCACACTTCACATTAAGGGCATATTTATAAAGACTATATGGAGTACGACTAAGTTTTTAATTATGTCTGTAGCAATCAAAATCAAAAAAACACCAAATAATTTATAAAATCTATAAAGTCATCTAGTGATGTGCTCCAAATCACCTGTTCATACTTCTTTGTAAGACGACTAATCATCCTAACTGTCCTTACATTAAATTCTTACTTTGCTTAAGCAGGGAGGGAAGAAACATTGCTCTCTCCAGCATGCTCTGCAAGTGACTTCCCTGTTCTCAACACCCCTCTCTGCCACATTACAACTGGCAGGTTACATACAATCACAGTTAATCTGGAGTTTTTTTCCTTCCAGCTAGCAACAAGGACACGTTTGCAAAATTCAATGAAGAAACTGGTAAATACTGACACACCTGCTCACTAATCTCTTCTTTCTGTATCCTACTCTCTCAGGGCAGTACTGAAATTACAGGTACGTCCCCACAGTCTTTTACAGGTAGACATCAGCAAGTCGTGGCCGCATTCAGAGCCCACCACACACAACTGGGCTTACTAGGGCTAGCACAGCACAGAGCCGCCACGGCACCACGGTTTCTAACTGGGAGTTGTCTGACATCCACATGGCTCACAGCATGAGCACAGCAAATTCAGCTCTACCCAAAAACTAAATATACACAGCAAGAAGCTAAAGCCAGTTGCTCTAGAGCTTTGGCTCTGCCAACAAAGCAAACCCAATAATTACCAGGGCTGTACCTCTCTATCAAGCACAGGACTCCACCACAAACTCTGCTCCAGTATCCAACCTTAGTACAGGAAAATGAAGAACGCAGAAGTGATTCCAAAATGCCTCGGGACTGCTCTTTTTCTCAAGCTATCTAGGCTTCTCTGCAGTCTCTGCAGAAGCAAAGTCAGCTCTAATTTGCTGTCCTGCTGCAACAGTCACTTCCAGTTCCCCCAGCACAGGATCACTAGGTCTCCTGTCACTGCAAGGACCACGAGCAGCACGGTGAAACACCACTGTGAGTACTCGACCCAACTCCATGCATGTGGCCCCCGACTGCCTTTGTTATGCAGTTTATGTTTAAACAGCACAGAGATGGAGTAAGTAAATTAGTTTCACTGATAACTTTCAGCATCTCTTTTTCTCAGAGCTCTCTTGCTAGGGCTCTCAGCCTGGTCTCTTCTATCGTGCTCCCAGAGGTCAAGAGCCAAACCAGAGCATCTAGAAGCCAGCACTTGTATGTTAAAACTGCTCAAACAATCTCTGTCCTCAAGGAATATCTGCAAACCTGTAAGGTAAAAACAGGAGAGAACTTCATAAACCACCTTCTGTAGGGTTGCAAACATTATCTCATTATCAGCCACTTCTTTGCACTTATGCTTATGAAAGCAGGACTGAAATTTGTATTTTACCTCCAAAGCAGAGCAGAGTCCTCCAATCCGGCAGCATTACATAAATGAGTTTCACACCAGTGGGGAGAGCCTAATAGATTTTGTAGGTCAGTGCTTCTGGCAGATACTTCTCTAAAGGCTACATTTTGACTTCAATTAAAAAAAAAACCCTATCTTTCAACTAGATTTTTGAAGGCACAGTCCAGTAAATGTTAATAAGAGCAGGGAAAAAACAGGAGGAAAGAGCTCGACTGATTTGTTGTAAGCTGATCTGAAAATTCAGGGCATGAGAGGACAAATTAAAAAAAAAATATTCTATCAGAGAACAACTCAAAAATAAAAATAGCAACAGTGGCTAAAAACAGTTCTTCAAAGGGATGTCAGACTTTACAATACTTTGTGCAGCAGCAGTGACTAAAAAGGCTTCATGTTGTCACTACATGGCGATATTAAAAACTAGTGTTCATTTCTTTGGGGGAAAAAAAGCAAACAACAAAAACACATACAGCAGAATAACAAAATGCAACCATAGGAAGGTTGCTTTAAGTCTTATTTATAAAACCCTGGGGCATTTTTCCTTGGTCAGTGCAGCCACCACAATGTCAAATTCTAATTTCCAACACAGGTCAGAAGTCTCATAACTGGCACGCAATGGATGGCATGGGTGATAAACATAATTTCTAGGAACTTAACCTTTAAAATAAACAAACAGAACTAGCGGCATTTCTTTATTGTGTTTAAAAAAAGCTAAGCATTACACTGAATATTAAACATTATAACAGACAAACTTTTATGCTTTATAGGAGTTCTCTTGCGCAGCAATGTTTTCTTTCCCTGGGCTCTTAAGGAGCTAAGATGTCTGAAATGACTGCAGAAGCCTCTATCTCACTAACCTGCAAAAGAAAGAGGGCGAAGCTTACTTTTCCTTCTCTGGGCGCCATGACATATTTGTGAGCCTAATAACATCCTTGCAAAGTAGATAAAATATTAAGTATTATCTCTACATTACACCAGCAAAGAAATAGAGGCCCAATAGTCAGCCACCAGTTTTCTGCAAGTACAAAATTAACCTTGGATTTATTATTTCAAATAAGAGGAGATGATCATTATGAATATTTTATAACATTTTCTGTAGCCTTAATAAAACAACTGCACTCTCTCCAATTTTTTAAAACTTCACAGGGTTCACCACCATCGTCTGCGATGCTCTGCAGAACTTTACCAATAGCTATGGTTCTGGAAATTAACCTTTTAGTCACTGAATTTAAGAGCAAAAGCTAAAACTGTCCTGTACAAATATTTTATGTTTTTTTTACTGCATCATCTCAAAGTCCCTAACAAAGGCAAATGTACCCTGTGAGACTCCCAGCATCCCAGTACAGCCTGAAGAAGTAGCAAACAGTATGAAACCAACATCCCTCCTCCCAGGCTAGTATCTTATCTATGTGCTGGAAGGAATTATGAAATTAAAAAAGATGTGTTAGCTTCACAGGATGCTTATTCACACCAATAAGCAGGCCAATAAGCTTTGTTTTCTTTCTCCTCCTCTGTCTCCACATAGTGGAGTCCAGGTGGTGGAGACCTGACTGCAAGACTTCATGGGAGTTACCCTCATTTGTCAGATGAAGAGCCATACCCGAAGAACCAGCAGCAAGAAACAAGCAATTCTACAACAGCAAAATGGACAAAGCCACTTTCCTACAAAATTCTGTCTTCTGGCCAGATTCTCCAGTGTCTAAAAAGCAATTAGACAAATTCATGGAAGAAATATCCATCAAAAGCTACTAAAATATACATACACCAAGAACTTCCCAAGGCACAGATCAATGAAGGATGGAAGCGCACCAGGAACTTGCATCATACTCTTCTCTGCACATCTCCTGTTGACCACTGTCCAAAGCTGGATGTTAACTAGATACATCTTTGATTAAGACCCCAAAGATTTTACACAGTACATATCATCTTCAGAAGTGAGCTAATACTACAGCTTTCCCACTGTGGGAGAACCAAGAGGGCCCCTTTTTTCTAGCTGGCCACCTGTTTTTAATAAGGTCTATTGGGGCTCCATGCCTTTCACACTCTCTGACTCCTGGTAGGTTTGCTTGGGTTTGGCCCGTAGATTCAGAAGTTACAGGGGGAAGGAGCAGGGACAGAGCTATGATGTTCACATAAGCCTTGTTTCCTTAAGAAACCAGGTTAAAAAAATCAACAGATGATGAGTTACAAGACGTTCTGTAACGTCTTTTAAAACACACAGGAATGAGGTGCAAAGTCCTAACAGGACATATGAGGATGTGTTTGACAAGGAGCAAGTGCTTACATTAAGCAAAACAACATCATCTTAAAAAAAACGATTCCATGATAAAAGAGAGACCCAGTAGCAACTCCAAAGAGCAGGAACCTGCTCACTCACAGACCTACCACAAGGCACAGTGTTCTTCTTTCCTTTCTAAATCATCACTTTTACTCTTGTCCAGACCTTAACAGACTGCTACAAAAACACCATAAATTATAGAGTATGAATGATGTCAAGGCCTGCTCTCAGAGAGAGGCTGGAAACAGCAATCATGTATTCTTCAGTTTCTGAATACACAGACACAATTTTTGTTCATAAAACCACCAAACCACTCTGCACATCAAAGGCATCACATATATTGCCTTTCAGATCCTCCCTTCAACCAGCCCAGTCCAATGCCACAGACACAGGGAGAGAAAGGAAGCTGACAGGATGAAAAGGGAAAGTCAGAGCCAAGGAGAATGGTTTAAGCCACTGAAATACACAGGGAAAGTGTAAATGCAGAAGACCCAATATCTACATACTCTGCTCAGACTGCACTGTGTTATTCCAGCTGACTTCCAGAGACACCTCCTTCTGAATACCTGAAAGCAGCAGGAGATAATGACCGTAACTCCTAAATGAAGACCTATGATTCTTCTCTTTGTGTGCATAAAGGATATTTGGCAATTCAAACTGCTCTAAACTACAGTACCTGTCCACAGTCCCAATCAGGGAAACAGAAAAAATTGGGGAACACAAACAAGATAGGATGACTTGTTTCACCCAGCCACACACCATTCATCACCCACAGGGAGGATGCGAAGGCCAACAGTCATGAAGCCACCAGAGGATTCTCCTCCTCTAAAGTGATCTTTTGCCAGGTAACACATCATTAGGACTGCTTCGCCATGGGGAGAGAAACAAAAGAAGCAGAGGAAGTCATCAGAATCTTGATGTTGTTCTCCAAAGCTGTGTTCATCAGAAAATCCTAAAAAAAAGGGCTTAACGTTTGTCTACAACTAAACCAAAATCATCCTCAGTTGTTAACATCCCATACATGGGAGCAGCTTTGGAATTAAAGTAAATCTGAACCCAGGCAACTGAGGTCTGTCTCTTCCCATTATTATTTGTAGTCTCAAATCTGAAACCCCAACTAAAATAAGAGACCAAAACAAATATCTGCTAATAATGTGCACAGTGATAGCGATGGATTTCTTCTACCCTCCACTCCCCTACTTCGGATAAATCTGAAAGCTGTACCTCCCACTTTGCCTTCTTAAAGAAGTAAACTACAAGGAATGTCTTATCTCCTCAAAGTGCTATGAAACTTCACCACACTGTATGAAGTTTTTACACCAATAATAATTAACAGGCACATTTACAAAGAAGTGCCTCTACAAGTTACACATACAAAACTTGAGAGCACTGCAGCTAAATCACGTGTACACATTCACCAGAGTGGTACTTCCAGGCATCTGCCTTAGAAACTTTGGCTCTCAGAAGAGCCACTGTTGCATATGCACACACTGTGACTACCTAAGTTTAAGCAAGTTCTCTAGCTAGAGTCTGCACACGTGCAGACATCTCTTCTAGCTGACTTCTCTAAACCCATAGCCAAGGATGCCCGTCTTCACAAGGAAGCTCAAAACAGTTGCTCTGAATTCACTTCAAAGCAGATGTGCACAAAGACACTGCACAGACCCTAGCTAGAAGCAGAGTTGCCCTAATTTGATCTAATTAACTCCCTTTCCAGCACTGAGTGTGTGGAAACAAACAAGGATGCATTGGAAAACCCAGCTAAGCAGCCTCTTGACTGCTTTTGCCTGCCGCAATGCAGCTACAGGTGAAGTACAACCTCAGCCTTTTAAGTCAACCTTCTGAACAGCCAGTGAGGTCTGCATCTGAGAGCAGATGGCCTTCAGAAGGCATATTCTTGGACCCACACCTCCACAAAAGCACCGGGTCAGATGACAGTTGTGCACTTCACTGCACACTGAAGTCAGTCCAATGCTCCCTGCAAGCGTCAAGCCTTCTGGCGCACAACCACAGATAAATCCATGACCATTGCCAAAGGGTCCCCTCAAGAAGAGTGACAGAAGGCAGGTCTTATCCTGGATGAATCACCCTGACAGGACACATATGGCTCAGCACACCAATAACAGCTCAACTAAGTTTTTCAGATGAAAAACGTCTTTTGTTCCTTCCTACAAGGCTCCTTTTTCAACGCATGTGAAAAGTGGCACTTTAGTGACATTCCAGAGACTTCACCAGACTGATTTTTGTTTTTCCCTCAACAGAAGTGTTCTCAAAATGTTTCATGTTTTCTTATCTAATTCCTCACTTTTTTTCCATTCCATCCCACCCTGGAAAGAAGCAAGAATTGATAGAAATTAGGAAATTTCATCAGATGTGTTCTTTTACACCTTCCTGGTAAATGTTAAGTTCAATCATTTTCCACCTGCTCTTTGTGTTAGCAACCTCACAGAGTACTGAGAAATCAGTAAGTGCTTTCTCACATGTAGAACCAGTCCTCCTCAGGTAACAGTCCAAACCACCATACAGGAACACCACAAAGAGTCCACATTCCTACCGTCCATGCTGTCAGCATTGAAGAATTTCCTCTGGTGGAGCATTGCAAAGCATCCCACTTGCACACAAGCTGCTACAAATTCTAGCCCCTGTAGCGTATCACACAACAGGTTATTTCTGGCACTGCAGAGAAAAACCCCAGTCTGCACCCACACAATTCTAGGCTGCAAATTCCACATGGCAAGCTTTGTCTAAGAAAGGATTAAAGTCCCAGGTTTTAGACATATAAAAGAAGAGCATTTTAAAAACTGCACTATCAACTGTACTGTAACAACTAAACCATCTTACTTCAAGATGCTGAATATAAATCACTGTGCAAACTAATGCAACCACTTACCTATCTCAGAGCTCTCCAACAGAGAACATGTGTTCCAGTCCTGGTTCACACTTATCTTACACAGGCACAGCAGCATGTGGTTTCAGTATTGTCCTTAGACATTCAGGTATATGATGCCTATTAGCTGGAATGGACCTGCACAGTTGTGTTCCGATGAATCATACAAAAAAAAATCAGTCCCCAATAGGAAAGTATTTTTTTAGCAAAGTACACAGTTCCAACTACCCCATTAATAATAAAGGTGTGTGTTAGCCCTCATCAGAAATGTCCCCCAGAAGACTAAGCCTCTGCAGGAAGAGAGATAGCTGTGCTGTATAGTGCTTCAGCAGGCAATTGCTCAAGCAATACTGCTTCAGTGCCATAAACAGCTATTTCCCAGTCATAATGAAAGCACAAAATGCCTGAAACGGGAAGGAATAAAACTGGAAGAGCTGCCAGGTTGGCCTCAAGCTACAGTATCTTTCTCACTCTGGATGGAGAGAACACTACCAAGTCTGTGACTGGTCTAGTAGTGGATTTGGTGGAACTGTTTTGGTGCAGTAATACTGACCCATGACCTGTCATGCTGGTGCTTGCCTCTGCCTTCCTCCCCACCAGAAATGTAATTGGAAACTTAAATGGGAGACATGGGAGGTCTTCTTGCATCAGACAAAATAGACTGGACAGATTTGAGACAAGGAACAGCTTTAAGATTTCCAGAAACAGCAGGAAACATCATCTTCCACCCTAGACCTCAACCCTGCTCCCATGCCTTAGCCCATAAGGAAACCAGGACAGGAGCAAGTGAGTTTCTCCTCCTTTGCCTCCACAAAAGGACAGCAGAGACACCTTTCTCACTCCCTTGCCCTGCTACCACTGGCCCAGGTCAGCCTAGTTGAATCCAGGAAAGGGCACGTCCATTTTATCAAGAGTATTTGCAAGCAAAGTCTACAAAGAATCAATATGTTTTTAAAGCAATAACAGAAAGGTCTTCTCTGCATAGCAGATACGCTGAGAGCCTGTAACTTGAACACACACTGCATGCCCTTGCATAAATTCACTGTTGCCACTCAAAGTGCCTGGGATGCTCTCACTTACAGCTCTGCCATCGCTGGGTAAGCCATGCCCTGGGTATTAGCTAGGCATAACGTTAACAGATTCCATCTTCGTGCAGTGATACCCACCATTCTGCAGAGGGCCAGCCCAAACTGTAGGCCATCAGGGAGTCCTACTTCACCTTACTGCAAGAAAAAAGATTTTCAGTCTCACTGAGTAGAGCTGGTCCACTTACTTTTGGAGAATAATTTAATCAGCCAGTTAAGCACTTAATTTCCCCCTCCACCCCCCACCCTATTTGCACATTTACCACAAAGAGACAGTGACTTTTTTTGCAGGCATTTTCATTATTCATTATTGTGATCATCCAGAAGCAGGTTTGTATGGAAATAATTCCTGCCACCGGTTGTTGAACGACGAGGAATCTGCAAATTCACTTTCATGAGCGAATTCCCATGCAGGTAGCTGAGCAAAAGCCCATCAATTTCCAAACGTGCAGAAGAAATAAATGCAAATTTTTAAAACCAGTAATTAAAAAAAAAAAAAAAAAGAGCACAAGCTCTGGAAGGATAAAAGTTTGCTCAGAACCATCTGTCACTTTGGAATATTATTTTACCACATTTAACCAAGTTCAGATATGCAGCTGCCTACCTGAGAGGACGGGGAAGACGATGTAAGGGAAAGAATGCTGGAAGGACAAAATGAAGGATCTCTCTTCCGCGCACTCCAGCAGAGTGCCAGAAGCTCATGTCATACCCAGGTCATTTCTTCATGAGCTATATGCAGCAGCAACTCTTAGGAAAAACAAGGAGAGAAGGCAGCATGCAGCTCCATGCTGGCATCATGACACCAAGCTGAGCAAGCTTAAAGCCACCTCAGGTGAACCGGTGCGAGTGAGGCGAAGCAGCAGGCTGTTGGAGAGCCGTGCCACCCGGAGAGCCAGGCATGGCCCATCCGTCGCCTGGAGGGCCAGGCAGCGAGGAAGCCTTTCTGCAAGAAGAGCTGGAGCAAGTGAGCATAAGAAGGCAGAGGGAACTGAAAAGCAGGTAGAGAGCACATGTAGAAAGCTACCAAGTTATTGAAAGCACCTCTACCAACCTTAGCACCAGGTCAGGTTCAGGACAAGACCTGCTCTGCAGCCACCAGCGGAGGAAGAGATCGCTCCATCAAACATTATGGCTTGTTCTGAGCAATCTCTGGCAAATTAGCACACCCCCCCACCCTACTGTCTCAATTTCCCCTGCCAAACAGGAGTAATTTTTATCAAAATCTTGGCAGACTTCTTTATGAGGCATCTTTAAAGCTTGGAAAATAATTCTTATTTAGATACATGAGACAGAGAGACTTTTTGGCCATTAATTTCAGTCTTCTGCTAATTCCAGCCTTAATTTATTCATGGCCTGGTCATACCCGTTTGGCTGTGTGCCAACATGCCATTTCAGTTTAAATAACACTTCTTCCCTACATTTCCCTGTTCATCCTCACAAGGGGTAATTTGAAGCTGCAGCCATGTTGCCATCTTGGCTAGCCTACACAAGCCAAGCTCTGTCAGCCCTTCTTGCAAGGGTATGCGCCCCATTGCCCTGGTCCCCATGGTGTCCCTCCTAATTTAAATTCATCCCTGCTGCCCTTAGTTGTTCAGAACTGTACCCATATGCCATGGCATACTCGGCTACTGCAGTTTCCTGGCTCAGCTGCCCAGGGATTTGACCCAAAGAGACCAAATCAGTCCTTGACGAAAGGCCAAGGACTGAACCAGTTCCCTCTCCTGCCAGCTAATGAGACCCCTCATCTTCTAAAAAGCTTTGAGTCCCCAGGTAAAGGGGAGGTGCCACTCCCCAGCCACGAGTGCAATGCTGCCATACCATCCCTTCCACAACAAACAGAAATCCACACAAAGCCTGGCCCTACTCCATTAAAGAATACGTACCACTCTTGCCAAAATTAGTGGTCAAAGGAGTATTTATAAAGTCTGTTTTGATTAAAGAAATAACAGCCATACATGGTTTTTGGGGTGGTTTGTTTTGTTTTGGTTTTTTTGCTTTAACAGACAAGCTTGCAAAGAGGAAGCAACTACAACAGGAGGACAGCATCTCATGCTGTGACATCCAGTTGTTCCCCCAGAGCTGGTGGGGAACAAGATGATTAGACATACAGTTTGTAATCCAGCCCCCACTGCAGCACACCCTCCCTAAAAGAAGGGTCAGGAATAACTCTCCTATGGAAAATCCCTGCCCAGCAGGGAAGGGCAGGGCTTTGAAATAAGGCTTATTCCAGCCCAGGCCTGCATCTGGAGTCTTTGCGACCCAAACACACAACCAGGTGGCACAGGGGCAGCTGCCACAACTGCTACAAGCTGAAGGAGCCCTGAGACTTCTTCAGCTCACACAAAGTCCGATTCAGACACTGCTGCCACCCTCCCAGCCCCCCTCACAGCGCAGCAAAACCAGCCTCATCCACCAAACATGGAGCACCTTCCCTCGACTGCTCCTTTCCCAGTCTCTCCCATTGTGCGTGCTCTGCATGGAGAAACCGAGGGCTCTACCAACGGCTGGAGAAGCAGCTGGGTGCCTCCAATAGACAGACTCAGACTTTGCTCCTCTCACTGGAAGTACAAGCCACCGGGAGGGCACGGAGTTCAGTAAGCATGGAGATGATCTGGGTCTGCCATGTGATTCGTACTGCAGCAGAGCTGCTGGCACAGCTGCTGCAATAACCAGGCAAAAATTCCCTCCAATGTTTCGGAGTTAGATTCCTCCTCCACAGCCTTTTAGTCTGCGAGCTGGAGAGCTGAATTGCCAAGCTACTGACGCTGGCTCAGCGTGCCTGTAATCCCAGTCTTATTAAGCAAAGCAATTAAGCATGGACTTAACTTTAAACACATTGTCAAAGCCCAGTGGCTTAGTGCAAGTTCAGACTTAAGCAGATGCTTAAGTTCATTGCTGACTAGAGGCTTAACTTCCCAAATTAAACCACAAAACCTTGCTTGAGCTCTTCCAAGGAAGCAAGAAAACACAAAGCTGCTTCTGTCCAGCAGCTGTGCTAACATTAAGGACAGCTTCGGCGTTTCTTCCCGGGTGCCAAGCGCCGCTAAGGACACTCACTGCTGTAAGGGCTTTCCAGCTCCCTGGCAGACACGTCTGCCCATGCAGCTGCACCGGAGGGGTGGTTGCCCACTACCACACTGCATGCCCAGGCACACAGCCGACGGCCCCGCTGCTGCCCAGGCACCAGAGACAGAATCACAGAATCACTAAGGTTGGAAAGGACCTCTAAGATCATCAAGTCCAACCATTAATCCAGCACCACCATGTCCCCTAAACCATGTCCTGAAGCGCCACATCCACACGTTTTTTGAACACTTCCAAGGATGGTGACTCCACCACCTCCCTGGGCAGCCTGTTCCAATGCCTGACCACCCTCTCGGTGAAGAAATTTTTCCTAATATCCAATCTAAACCTGCCCTGGCGCAACTTGAGGCCATTTCCTCTTGTCCTATTGCTGGTTACCTGGGAGAAGAGACCAACACCCTCGTCACCACAACCCCCTTTCAGGGAGTTGTAGAGAGCCATGAGGGCTCCCCTCAGCCTCCTCTTCTCCAGACTAAACACTCCCAGTTCCCTCAGCCGCTCCTCATCAGACTTGGGCTCCAGACTCCTCACCAGCTTCGTTGCCCTTCTCTGGATACGCTCCAGCACCTCAATGTCCTTCTTGTAGTGAGGGGCCCAACACTGAACACAGTGTTCGAGGTGCGGCCTCACCAGTGCCGAGTACAGGGGCACAATCACTTCCCTACTCCTGCTGGCCACACTAGTGCTGGTACAGGCCAGGACGCTGTTGGCCTTCTTGGCTTGCACAACTCCAGGGTTTCAAGGCAGGTCTGAAGGAGAGCAGAAGAGGAGCTCGAAGCAGCATGGGAGAACATACAAAGGGACTGGTTTAAAAGCCCCGCAAGTGCCTGCTGGAGGTTGGCTTTCACAGCCTGCTGAGGTAGGAATCAAACCCTCCAGACCTGAATGCATATTAAGAGAAGCTCTCCAAGCATAACGAAAAAGAGAAGGTGATAGCCTGTGTGAAGAGCAAGGAAAACAACTGTAGCCGCTGCATTTTCAGTACAGTTATGCTGGTTTTGTCCAGGCCTGAGAAAACAGCATTACAGAAATGCAGATCTGCGAAGCTGAGAGCCAGGACAGGACGTAAGATACTGTGGATGGTGGAAAGAGCTCCATCAAGAAGACATTACACAGGCAGAAACTGCTTGTAGGACTCGTTGAAGCTGATAAAGATTAGAGATGAGAAACTTCGGCTGGAGCAGTTTTAATTCAGTAGAAGGCACAGAAAAGGTGTTAGGACAGACTTGAAGGAGAAGAACTTTGTAGTGTGAAAATAAAAAAGCTTTCAGTGCTGAGATGAAAGGCAGATGGGGTGGCAGTTGGAAAGAGTGAAAAAAAAGAAAGAAAAAAACCAAAAACCAAAACCCGGACATACTCTTAAGGATGGAGACACTAAACATGGTTGTATTATCAGCAAAAGTCAGAGAAGAATGAGAAGTTATGACAAAGATCAGGAGAGAGAACAGGGTTTCCCAGTGTTCGTGTAGATGGAAAAGCTGGATCAGACCAAATGAAGACACATACACTGAAACATGGAGCCAAGGGGTCACAAACATGGGAGCACCATCTGCAGCCCCAGGTCAAAGGCTGGAGCATCTGATCTACACCAGCATCATTCCCTGGGAGATTATGGAGTAACTATGAAGAAATTCACTGGAAGAGAGACACAGCTCCTCTTCCTTCCCACAGAAGCCAGAGACCTCGTGCACACTCTGTACATTTTAAATGCAGGAATTGAGGGATCAAGCGATGCATCCAAAGGTACAGGATGACTGGGATCAGGACAGATCTTTTCACCTAAGGAACAGGTTGTGGGAAAAAAAAAATTTAAAAATCCTATCTTGCTCCAATTCTTAAGACTTATTATGCAGGATACGTTTGGTTTTGGTTTTTGTTTTCTGTAGTATACATGGATGCAAATACCAGACCAAAATACATGCCTCGGCTTAATCAGATGACTTGCAGAGAAATGAAGAAGGCATTTTCCTTCTCTAACAGCTTTTTTTAAGAATAAATAAAATTGCCCAGCTTAAAATTAACAAAAGAATCATCATATGCACACTCCAAAGACTGAAGTAGGTTAGCGCACACAAATATAGAAGATGAAGCAAAAGTCTCTAGAAAATACTGCAGTTCTTTGTAGTAACAGCTCTTCAACACTACTGTCCTCTGACATCAGATTTAGTGATGATTTCTGACCAGTCTTTAGCGTTCACACACAGAAAGCTAGGCATGTTCTCCTGTTAAACCGTAGAATACATGCTAATCCACTGAGGGAGGGATGTAAATCACCAACACAATTCACGGAGCCTTGGGCTTTGTCATTTTCCAGGACCCCTCAAGAATGAGCAGAACAACAGCCACCCAATCCCTGCCTTCACCTTTCCTCATGAAGGGAGACCTCCCCGTCCATCAAGAGACCTCCCTGTCCCTAGCTGGGCACAGCAGACTGGGGACAAAGAGGAGCCTCAGGGAAGGTAGTGACCATCAGCCGGCTGTCATCATCCAAGTAACATCCCCATCTGGTGCCTGGCCAGCTCTCTGATCAGACCCAAGGGGCACCCAGGAAGCTGACAGCACAAAGCCATCCTGGGGACAACAGCTTATCCTCGGCTGCCCTCTTCCTCAGGCACCCTTCAGACCCAGGCAGCTGGAAGGTGACGGCAGAAGCAGATGACTGCACACACTACAGGTTCAGGCACAAGACAGAACAAAGGCTCCGCTGCCACTGGGGAGGGACACAACCTCCCTGAAAGTCTGAGCAGACTGCATGCCACCAGCATGCTGCTCTCCATTGTTCAGTTGCACTAAAACTGTATTTGGATAGCGGTGACAAAATCATGCCCTCGCCAAGATAAACTGAGATATCAAGTACATTAAGAATTAGTTGTACAAACTTTCCCCCTTGAGTGTTTACATTCTGACAGTGTTGTAAGCTGTACTGAGCGATTAGCTAGAAGAATTGCCAACAGCACTTTGAAGCAACACCACTTGAAGGCAATACTTCAGCCTAGACACAGGAACAGAGCAAGATCTCCAAGCCAAGACTTCCAAGAGTGACCCTCGCTGCCTCACTGCCAAGAGGCTGTATGTTCAAGATGCCTGAAGGATGCCTGTTTTTTTACCCAGGTAGGGGCAGAACACCTTCATGAAAATCCTAACACATTAAAGGATTTTATAAACCCAAAACACACAGCCACAAGGGTAAGGTAGTCATTCACCAACTGCAAGCACTCCAAAACTTATGAGACTGCTGTAAAAACCATTCATAGCTTAGAAGGGGCACATGCTTTTCATTTACTCGAGGGCCTTTAAGTATTGGGATACCTCTGGGTTACACACTTCGAGCTTTCCTCTTTAAGCGTGATGGCCACAAATTTTGCTAATTTTCTTAAAACAGCAAAACCTGAGATACAAATCCCTTTTGTTTTGCCTCAGCACCCCATCTTCAAAGGTACAAAAGGCTAGACGATTTGCAACAAGACCCCAAGAGTCAGCACTTTTGAAAGCCTTGGCCTCTCCTGGCACCCTCTATATAACTTTAAGCAGATGCAGTTCATAGCATCTGCAGAACCTGGTCCTGGACTAAGAAAGCTTTTTTTTGTCCAGGCAGTTCTCTCCTGGCCTCCCTGATGCACCCATGCAGAGCCACTTGCATTGCCAACACTGAATTCAGGTCTGCATTTTGATAGAGAGTGGGAGTGTTGCTGCAGACTGAAAAATTGCACTCTGCCACTGAAGCAAACTTGCGACAAAGTATTGAGCCACTATCCTCATCCTCCTCTGGTAAATCACACTGCAGACATCCTGTGGAGCTGCTGCAGAATTTGGGAGACAGGTCCCACGTGGCTCAGACTTACATAGTCCCTGGGCTGTCGTGCATCCATTCCTCCAGATTGCCCTGAGCTTCTTCCCAACTCCTCTGATTACAGGCGAACCAACCAACCTCACCAAATGATCACAACACCACGCTGCCAGCATGCTACCACTATCAGCTCAGTGAAACCACTGGGCTTGACTGTTTGCTTTTTCAGCTGACCAATACACATAGAAATTATTTTTTAATTTTTTTTTTAATTTTTTAAGTCGTGTCAATGCAGGGCTTTCCTCCCTCTGTCATAAAAATCCCAGACATGCTTGTCTGATATTAGCAGCTTATTAATTGTGTTTTGGTTTACTGTTGTCCTAGAGCCGGAGAGGGCTGCACCGTCTGTTCTGCAAAGCAGTTCACCTCCTTTGATTCCAAGGGGAGTTTAAATACACAGAAGAAAGTCTGCTCCTTAGCGCTCACCTCACTAAGGTGGGGTGGGGGTTTTTTGCCTTTTCTCCGCCCCCCCCCTTTGCCTCCATTCCCCTTTTATTTTTTAAGCTGTGGCATATCGTAGCTTTTGCAAACTGCAAAGTAACTATTAGACCCCAAAACCCTAATGCATCCATTTCCTCAGTGGTAAAAAAGGAATCATTTCTTTCATTAGCCTAACTTTCCTCGTTAAATAGCTCTACAGAGCACTGGGACATCTACAATTTCAGAGAAACCCGCTAACGTTCTCCCAGCTGCTAAAAACCCTAATTAAAAACTTCAAAAGCAAAAATAGTGAATTTCTGCAAGGACCAACTGCTTTAATTTCAGCTGCTCTGCTCTTTTAAGGAACAAAACAAACCAACACCAAACGTCTAAACCACAAGTGTCTCGTATTAAAACGTCACGAAGAAAAACCCCTCGGTAACCCCCCCACTTTTCTGGAATAAACTAATTCGTTTTGTGAGGAAGATGGATACGCTGAAGCTGATGCGACCGCCCGGGGGGACCCACCGGCACCGAAACTTTCCCGGTGCGGCGCG